>NC_049992.1:7625124-7654161 GCF_000003815.2 Branchiostoma floridae | reverse complement strand
CTCTCCAAGCAGAGGTTGGTGGGGAAAATCGTGACCTTTTCTTTTTTTCGACCAGCCCATACGGCATATAAGGAAGGGGTCACGATATTCCCCACTAACCTCTGCTTGAATCTAGAAATAATATGAATCAAATTATTTAAGGAAAGAATTTAAATGTTACTTACGGATATTTTGCGAACACTGAATGTCCCTTTAGGTTTTTTCTGTCCGACGCAATGTACCCATGGGGATATGGTCAGGACCCACAGATCGCTGGTAGCGCTCCCTGATCTTGCCGTATATCTTGCTCACCGCGCGGCGGTAGATGTTCTTGCGCATGGCGAACACAATTGAATCGGTGAAGGTACTTGTCATCATGACGACGAAGAAGATGTCCGAAAGGATGAGTCCTACGTCAGTCCCGATGACTTTCCCCTTCAGCAGAAATCCAGTGACAAGCCCAGGAAGCCACGTGAACAGCTGGATTCCCGTTATGATCATCAGTGTTTTGGCTGCTTTCAGTTTGTGGTCGAACTGATCCTTGGCGATCCCGGACAGTTTCGTGTGCCTCCTCTCGTTGTCCCAGGCCACCTTGCAGATGAGAGCGGCGGCAACACTGCTGATGGCCACACCGATGAAGGTCGTGACCATTCCTGTATAGACGGTGGCATTTTGGCCTCCAAAGATACACGGGAGCATGATACTGAGAGGCTGTGCGATGTCGACAGAGGATTCGAACATTGTCCATACCTGTACAGTCCCGACAAGAGCGACGTCAACCATAGGTGCTACTGAGGCAATCAGCGCGCAGACGGTCATAGCGACGGCGAGGCGACGTTTGGTCATCATGGAAGCGTACCGGAGAGGAAAGGCGATGTGTATAAACCTGCAGGTCCACAGACCCGCATGCAGGTAGACTGACAGTGTGACTAGGAAAGGAACGAAGAAGCCTTGGACCCTGCACCAACCCTCACCTGGGATCTCTCCGTGCGCCAAGCTGCGCATGGTTGTGGGGGCGTAGACCAGTATCTGGGCGATGTCTGTGAGCGCCAGGACACACAAAAATATGTTTCCTGGTTCCTGTTTGACAGAAAAAAAAGCGTTGGTAAGAAACATATACAAATATTATAACAATTTATATCCGTTGATGAAGATTAGACATTCAGGTAATAAGATATACCAAAAAAAGCAGTTACTCAAGCAACTGGATATGATTTTGGAAACGGTCAGACGTTTCAGATAGTATAAACTATTTTTCGTCAGAAATTATATCGTATACAATTTCGTGACAATGTTTTTAAATCACGAGAATTGAAAGTAAAACGATTGCTTTGGCTTGGGTTTATATGCATGTGTTACTAGAGCATAATTAGGCCAATACAGAATGTTTAAACTTCCAAGGCTTACCGCTTGTATCAATTGCAAAATCAATAACTTAACAATGACTTACCCGCATGTTTTTCTCAGTACAGACGAGATACAGCAAGCAGCCGTTGCCGAACACGGACCAAATGGTCATGACCGCTAGGATGAAACTCAGCAGGGGCTCTAGCGGCGGGTAGTAGCCGTACACGCCGTAGTCTGCTGGGTTGTAGACGCCCTCTGGTGCTGTTGTCACGTTTTCTAAACTCGCAGTCGCCGTAAGAAAGTTGACAACCGCATCTGTGATGAAGACTGGGTCCTCGGTAGTGTTCTCCATGTCGAAAAGCGTCTTACTTGTTGACTTTGTTCACACCCAAAGAGAAGAAATGAATGAATCAGATATTTTTGTAAGAGACTTGTTTATAATCTATTTACACTAATACAGTAGAAGATTAGAAAATCTCTGTAAGTTCATCTACAAATGTTTTAGGAAGGGAGAAGATGCATATAAACTATAGTATGTGAAATTGTATAACTTTGCGTTTACTACCTTTTGTACCAAACTGACTGCATTTAGCCCCAACGGGGCATGAATATGCAATAAAATCATTGTGATTGTCACTAATACTACGACGAGTCTTCGATGAAGAAGTGAACATAACAAGCAGCAAAATAAACGGGACTGACGATAGTTCTTTCTCCGTTTGGTACTCAACTCATGTGAAATTTTTATCACACGACGTTGTGTGTGATGTAACTGGTAAAATACTAGTATTGGACTCGGAGGCGGGAAGCTAGAAGCCCCGAGTTCGATACCCGCCATGCCCCGACGTTGTGCCCTTGGGAAAGGCACTTCACACGACCTTCCTCGCTTCACCCAGGTGTACAAATGGGTACATGACTTCAATCGGGGAGATAAAAGACTACCTTTACCTTCTGACTCCAGTTTGTATGTGCACGTGGCACTGTTAAGATTAGTTACTAACCACCAAAAAATGGGGGGATTTACACTTACTTTATGAATCTCGTCAATATGAAATAATGTCTTAAGATGTGCATCTCAAAGTCAATAAGACAAAGATCTATCTATAATATTGTTGATCTTGCCACATGAATTTTACTTCGAGTACATTTAAGAGCATACGCATAGCATTCAGCCGCTCGATGTGTTTGAATTCAAAAGCCGAGTTAATTCGAAGTTAACTTTTTCAGTCTTGAAAACCCAATACTGTACTGTATTTTACATTCCTAACGTTGTGTAAAAGACCTTTAAAATTCCCAGTGCCAGGGTCGATTATATGTAGACTTTACAATCAACTCGTGGCGCTAGGAAGGTTAAAAAGCTCACTTTCGATGGTCTTTGTTCTCTGGTGAGTTGAACAGGATAGGGGTGGGTACCGGTACGGTGTACCGGTACAAAACCGGTTTTTCTTATTGTACCGGTCCGGAAAAACCGGACCTGAAAAAAATGTTGGACCTATTAGAAAATAAATGAATTATATGATCATGCAGGAATTCACACGTTTTGGGGCTTACCGGTCGAAGAAAATAACAAGAGCGAAGCAGGTAGAGTTTATAGTCATTTCATCAAAGTTTTCCAGTCAATCCTACAGAGGCATGTCTTGTATGATTTTAGAACGCCAGTGGGAGTCAAATACTCCACAAAACATACTATTTGTCGCCAAATACACCATTGTTTTGAGTATCATCCAGTCACATGCTCTCACATACTGAATCAGGTCCGTACCCGGACCAGGCTGATCCTTTGGACCTCGAACCAGACCTGAACCTGAATTTTCTGTACACCGGTACCCGCCCCTAGTACCCACCCCGGTACCCACCCCGGTACAAAATCGTTTTTTCTGGTCCGGTCCGAAAGAAAATCCACAAAATAGATTTCTTTCAAGCGAAGTGAGCACTTGATACCAATGTTTTGAGTATCACATGCATTCACAAGTTTTCACATACTGAATCAGGTTCAGATCCGGACGGAGACCTGATCCTCTGGACCTAAACCTGACCTGGACCTGAATTTTCTGTACCGGTACCCACCCCCGTACCCGTAGAACAGGATGACCGACCTTCAAACTTAAATCAAAGAAGGGAAATCTACCGGTCGTATCGGCGATATCAACCCAGGAAGAACTATTCTTTGCCAGGCAGCTATGGTCAGATATTAACATAGCTAACAAGACAAAGAACAGCTCTTAGCAAGGCCAAATGGACATTACTGAAGACAGGATATAATTTTGGAAACGGTAAGACGTTTTGAGTAGCCTCCACTACCTTTCGTTAGTTACACTGAGGTGATCTACATATATATATTAACAGCAGGTTTTATACCTTAACCATGAACTACAGTCCACTCATAACAAGACCCCGACTTGAAGGATTTTAGTCCCTTTTTGTACACAATACACTTCTATCTTACTTTTGTTTCAATGCTAAAACATACCTGATTCACATATAAAACATTTTACAACTAACTGTCTTATAGATCTACAAACAATCGAATAGTTCAGACATGTGCAGAAGACCGTACCTTCGTTGTTCTGCCAACAATCTCCGTCTTAAGCGCGCGTTGCTTGTGCCGACTCCGCCGCGCAGTGTTCTTGAATGTCCTGATTTCTTGCAGAAGTCTGGTCACTGTCCCGCTACCTGGTCTCAGAGGGACACAGACAGCGGCCAACAGGCAGCTCGCTGAACGCATTCAAAGACTTGATTCGCTGGGTACTTTTCACTCTGACTACGAGAGCCCATGTGTTGATACATGTATTACATACATACACATCTCAACTTAATTTTAGCCAAATATATACACGCGCAGGTGTCCTATTTTCCCGCACATGCCCAGTAGGCAAACACCAAGCACGAGTTTCATCTAGAACAATCACATCATCGTTTTTACGCTGACGCACATGGACGTTTGCTGTTTTTTCAAGCTGGACTGAGAGAAATCTCACGCACCCATATGTCAGTGTGCGACTAGTTCTCGCACGGTTTATTTGTGCTTTGCAAGTCGTGGAGACTCTGGTAACAATGCGAAGGAGAATGTTGATGTCTGAAGACTATAACAGAACTGTACGCGGTTATCTCTCTTTTGGTCGTGACTTTCACTGTGTTCGGTCCGAACATGTGGTGGGAGACTTGCGTCAGAAGACAAGAAAGAATAGCATGGTAGGCAATGGCCAGGTGGGTATATTGGCACCAACGCAGCTTGTTGTGCTGCGATGATGGTACACACGTTAACACGGGCTGCTTTTGTATAGTCTATGAGTAACAGTAGCTGCGTTTGACGCATGATAGATCAGGCCACAGCAAGTAGATTTTATGGATGACATCCTCTGCAGATGGCAAAAATAGTGCGATAGGGCGAAAAAAAACGATGGGTAAAAAAACAAGATGGCTAAATTTTCCAAATTGAAGCGACGAAACATGGTATCACAGCCTACAAGGCATTCATTTCTGTATTCAAGACGTGTACTAGTGTAGTAAAGGTGACACTAGTGTGGTAGACTGGTACATGGCAACAACTGTCATAGCTTCCATATTGGGCCCACTTCTACAACTATCTAACTTAATTTTTAGTTTCACTTCTATAACTACAGTCATGGCTACCTGGCTAGTGTTACTAGTACAACCATAAACCTACAACACAGCATATTTGCCCATTTTGATACTTTCTCGCCATGTTCACCATCTCAGAAGAAAAAAAAAATCTTGTTTTGTTTTCTGAAATCAGGCGAAAATTAATGCGCGCGCTGATGTCATCCATAAAATTTACTTGCTATGGCCTCATGATATAGTATTAACAAACTGTCAGTGTTTTGGGCGATGAATCAGGGGCGGAGCGTATAGACCCTTTCACGAATGTTCGAAAAACTGTTATGTCACATGTGGACACCATGTTGACTGATAACATGGCAGAATAGAACCCAAAAACGGCACTATCAAAGTAATTAAGGGGGCATTTGCATGATACATGAGGAAAATCTATAATTGTAGTGTTTTCCATTATAGGACTTTCATACACGTAAAGTGTATAATTTATGGTAGGGGGAACATCATGCAAGTGCCAGTGCAATCTACATAATTAACGTACAAGTGTAATAATTCAACAGCCGTAAATGGTTGGAATTACCTACTTATGACATATGAAAGTTAATTAAAGGTGTACACCACCGTGTATAGATTGCTAGTATGTTAATGTTCAAGTAATTAACATAACTTATGATTAAATTTAAACATGGAATTCTGCTACTGTTTTCAATCCCATCTAAGACAAGTGCCGGCTAAAACCTACTGTTTTAACTTTTTGTATCTCAGTCAAATATATTGAGGCTTTGTAGATTTATTGTTCCGTCTTGTCTCATTGATTATGCAAATAAAGCTGTAATTAGCACAAACTATTCTATGGTCTTCTCAACCAATGATACATATATTCCATGTGTAGAAGTTATTTCAGTGCAACAGTGCGCCCGCTGATAGGACGGAGGTCCATACCTCAAGCACCCTTAAAGAATTCGCCACACCTTTCAAGAAAGAGTAGGGGCATGCCTCTGTGTGCGATGGCGCAAACCATTCCGCCGGGAGTTGGTAATTCACTACAAATCACCCGGATGGAGGCTTGGCGAACCTCCGTCTCGTATCAGACATACTGTGATTTTACATCATTCACCCGGACGGGAGACCTTGTGCCTCACTGTCTTATATTCAGCTAGGAGAACCCCGTAAGGGGCGGTATAATCCCGACGTGTGTACAAGCACATCGACCGATGATGATGATGAGAAGTTATTTCGTTTAGCAGAATTCCTACATTTCATTATAAATTGTGTGAATTACTTGCACATTTTGGCATATAGCTCTTTTAGTTGTCGCAAGGAGCTTTTATCAACAAGGAGCTTTTATCAACAGGTTGATGAAAGCTCCTTGGTTGTCGTTGGCATCCTTCTGTCTCGAGAGACAATAGAGTAGGCCATCAGTCACTTGACGGCGAGTTCGGTGACCTGTTCGCCTGGTCTGCACATGACTTTTTAAGGTGAGGGACGGGTGCGTGCAATTCCTTCTCAACCCTCTCGTCTACTGATGCTCATAGTCTCACAGGTGCAGGAGCTGCTACATGTAAGATTAAGACGGCCCCAGCAGAGGCAGCTTTGTTGTTTTGGGAGTATACGTCCCCTCAGAGGGCTTCTGACTGAGCCTTTGACACCTTTACTTTGTACGTTTGGATAAAACAACGTTTACGTTCCTTTCACGGTGCTGCAGCACATTGGGCGAGGGACGACGGCAGTCTCCAAGCAGACGTGTCAGCTGGATGAAAAGAAAAAGGGACAAATTTGTTGCCATGGGATTTCAGTCTGTCTTCTGCAGTCTATCCAGCTATCACACCGGCTAGACAGTTCACTCCTAGGCCTACTTGCCTTTCATTCCTAACTTGGCCAAAGTCCCCCATTGCTATTCGAGGGGTGTGTGTGTGGGGGGGGTAGCTTGACACGTGACCTGTCGTGGGTAGTTTGACATGTCCCTTTTTCTTTCATTTTTCTCTTGTATGTACTTTTAGATGTTGAAAAAAAATGAAAACAGTGAAACACCTCTTGTCTAATTTTCCTTCTTTTTTATTTTAATGTACGCCAATTAAAATGAGATGTAAGGGGTTCCTCCTAATGCTGACTGGTGTATAGCGGGTGAGTATTGCCACTGCCCTAGCCTCCATTGTAGACTCTTCTGCCGTGAAAGGGAGTTTGCCGGGCCGGGGCAACTCCTTTACACGGCGAACTCCCTTCCTCGGCAAACTCCTTTTCCCGGCATAAGAGAACCTAGCCAACGTTGAAAATCGCCACTGCCACTAGCCGAAGCTAGGTACTGATTTCCACCTGAGGAAAGTCGTGTAAGATCAGTGACATGGCAGAAGTCGGTCCCCGGACCTCTTGGGCCTGAGCCCAACGCGCTGTCGTTATACCCCCCTCACATTAGGCGCGATTCGATCGGAAGACTAGTCTACAGCTCTAAATGACATTTTCGTGAGTAAGACGTCCGGTGTTTTCACGATCATCTTGCGATTTTTAGAGATCGCCGGCAATTTTCAAGAGTCTTACGACGGTCGCGGTGCAGCGAAACATGTTCTTAACATAAGCGACAAGACGCAGGAGATCTCCGAGATTCTAGAGCCCGTTACCGAGTCGCAGATCGTGCGTGAAAACCGTGCGTACCTCGCAAGGATATCGGTCAATAGTCTTGCGTCAATCCAACGATTGAAGACCGATAGGCGAGCACAGACGTAGTTATTAATCATCGAGCGCAAATCGGATGGCGAACGCCCGTTTGAACGCCCGTTAGTCGGGCGACGTTCGGGCGACGTTCACCCGACTTCCGATTGTTTACAAATATTGAATTTCTGGGAATGTGAGGGTAATTCTAACATTGTGGCCCCTATGGCAGTATGTAGGCTGGCTTTGTGACACACTTTCCTGTCTTGTGTCATTTCTATTATGTCCACGCATTCCATTCATTGGTTAAAAAGATTCCGACAACAAAATAAGTAACATATATTGATCTCTTGCCTTTTTTAAGGAACGTTTTGTGTTCCTTGTCCGCGTGCAAGAGGTCGTGGGAGGGTCATTATCATAGATTTATTCACCGTCGATCGCACGAGGCTCGCTTATATGTGAGGGGGACAGATTTTGGGCGAAAAATACGCAAGACCATCTTAAGATCTTAAAATCAGCCGACCTTCCTGCGATCGCGAAGTACGTCCGAAGATCGTATATAATGTGAGGGGGGTATAACACCACGCGATAGCTCTTGGTCTCTTGAATAAGTGGTATAGACTTAGTCCGACTAGCAGCCTTTGTGTAACTGCAGGGGCCGATTTTGTTTTTGTTTAAGACTTTGACAGAAAATCATCCATGACGGGCTCGATGGAGTGTTCAATGGAGTAGTTCGTTGTACTTTGTTCCGTCAGATATCTGTGTAGTGAAGCGATCAAACCAAACTCAGCAAAACAGTTTAGTTATGTGTGAACGGACTTGGTCCGATGGCCTCTTTTGTACAGAACAATATTTCCCCATTTACAGAATGTTTAACACCACTCTGTTTTGTATCTGTACCAGCTATTTTTGTTAACGCACTTGTGGGCTCTATTGTGCGAAAGCAGCTAATTCAAATTGATGAGAGATTTAGCGAACGCAATTGTTGACGCTCGAACAACTTTATTTCGAGTGGACTCAATTGTAAAAACAGTTATTTTGTCATCAAGGACATGTTCAACATGGTTCTATTCTGAAGTCGACAGGCTGTTTCCGTTGCCGAGTACGTACAAGGCCACCAAACGTCAAGCTGCGTGGCCTCGCGCAGGCTTTTACTACGGTCGGTAAGGTTACCGGAACCACTATTTTTCTATGCCTAAATAAAGCTATGCCTACCTGCCGATCATCCCAAAATCTATATCCTCTACCAGGTTCCACATGTCGCTGTAAATAGTAGAATTTGGCCCAATACAGATATATTTTAAGCGTAAGCCTACCCAAATTTATAGTTTGCGATGTACATTTTAGTCGGCTAATTCCTCTAGTGTGTTATCTATCTATTCGGCTAATTTCTAATATTTCCAGCGATGGAGCTGGTACAAAATACTATCTAGACGTGCATATTGTATAGAAAGCGGGAGTTAAACAAATACAGCAACACTCAGAAAACAGTACGCAATGTGGAAACACCGCAGAGACTTCTGCGTAGGCTATATCTGTGTGTGGACCCAGGGCGTTAGCTAACGCTTATTGATCCCTTGTTGCCTATAGCCAACAGCGCAGAACAAAGGTGGGCCCTTAAACAGGCACCACCTGTTAACCTCATTAATATTCATCAGGTATCGAGTTACACAGGTCCCCCAGCGGACAGCAGTTTCCCAGTGTTGCGTTCCACAGGGGACATCGTTCGGTCCACTGCTAGCGAGGCATCACTGACAGTGTAGCGGTTTTAAGCACTTGTGATGACACCTTTTTTCACGGGGAATTGGTTCCCTTGTGTCCGTCCATCTCTGTAGGATACAGGTGAAAGGAGAAAATGGCGCTAGAGCGAGCGCTGGTGGCGGCTAAAACGGGTGACGAAGTAGCGTTACAACAGCTGCATTTAAGCGGGGCTCTCCACGACGGTGTAGCGGACGAGTTCGGTGCCACATGCGTCCACCACGCGGCTAGGACGGGGCAGCTGTCCTCCCTGAAATATCTGGTCCAAACCGCGAGACTAAGCAGCGCCAAGAAGGCAAAGAACGGCGCCTCACCAGCTCACGACGCGGCGGCAACAGGCCAGCTTCCCTGCCTGCAGTGGTTGCTGAAGTTTTCCGGGTGCAATGTCCGGGACAGAGACACCAGCGGCGCCACCGTGCTGCACCTGGCGGCGAGGTTCGGACACCTGCCGGTCCTGCAGTGGCTGGTCGCCGAGGGATGTGACCTCCAGGACACGGCAGGACACGGGGTGACCGCCTTACACTTTGCCGCCGCGAACGGCGACGTCCAGTGTTTGAAATACCTGCTGCAACAAGCGCCCAGGTAGGTCCACTATTCCGAAACACCTGCGCAATTTCTTTCCTCTTAAGGTCCACTTCAGCGTTTGCTTTATGATTATTTCTGCGAGCGTGTGGCCAAAAGTATTGTTATATTGCAAGACATCGAAGTCAGAATATTCAGCTGCCTACAAGACAAAAAAATGTTCATTTTCTTCAAGATATTCCTGAAACAACCACAAGATAGGTCCGCTATTCGTAAACATCTGTGACGTCTTTTCCCACAGGATCTAATTAGAGAACGTTGACTTTGTAATTATATATCTCTTGGTTCGATGGCTGTCTTACTCTATCCTAAGCTTTCACTAAAAGGGTTGGAATTTAGAAGGGGAAAGCTGATACTTTATTTTGTCAAAAGTATATATAAAGGATAGTTATGATACCTTGCGGCGAAAGCGCCAAGGTAGGTCCGTTTTCGTAAACACATGACTCCCGTTCCCTAGTGAATTAATCTGGAGAACGCTGACTTCATAATTATACGTTTTTGGGCTCGATGGTTGCCAAGCTACTAAAGCCTGAATGTATTAGAAATGGCTAGCAGACGCCAACAAAAACACTGCACAGGTACATGGCACCATAGTGAACACGAAGACTTGAACTGTTTGTGAAAACATTGCGCTATTTACACAAAGTAATGGAATGTCGACAAAGGCATTACAAAGCCAAACCCCTTGACAAAACAAAGTATCGAATGCTAAAATCTTTGAAAATAAAACGTAACAATTTCAATCGTGGTCACTCTGTACGGAGATTTTAGTATCCTAGATTTGCACGGGTTTTAGTTTTAGGAGGAGGAAGTAATTTTATGCTTGGGACCTATGTGAGTGTAGGCACGTATAAGGCACAACAAGATGGCTTGTACTTGTATATCATATAGACCAGGGCTACTGCAAGCTGTTTCCGTACATAGTAACATTATTTTGCGCATTATCTGTGCTCTACGGACCAAAGCCTTTAAAAGAGCAACGTTTTGTTCAATAGGCCAAGCCATGGTTATATAATCCAAATAAGTAGAGGGCTTTAGGGGCACCTTATACTTTCATTCTTACTGTAACAGTATCTATTCAATCAGCCATTGTTTGTTTTTCTTTCGTTCTTTAACTAGTCTGGTTGACTTTACTTTCTCTCTAGTTTGTTTTAAGGCCCTGAGACAATAAGATGTGAAACTCAATTAAAGCAAAATGTGTACATAACAGCAAAACAAGCTTTTGATGGGAATTAAATATTAGATAAAATAACATTGTTTCCTATGTTGGTAGACCATTTCTATATCTTAAAGGTCTAATGTTTGAATTGTACGAGGGCGGTTCAAAAAGTAATGCCACTGGTTTTATAACAAACTCATGTTTTCATCGAATGAGTTGAAATTTGGCACAAATGTACAAGGCTATATTCTGTTGAGATTGAGATATCTAAATTTGTGGTTCAGATTTTTATGAGCAACTGAGATGATTTTAAGATGACCAAACCCTTAAAAGCTTGTCAGGAGATCAATTCCTCTAGATCTTACCATTTCAAGACTATTGTAGAAAACTGAAATTTCACCTGTATATTAACAAATGTCTCTATAGATTACATGCCAAATTTCATGTTTGAACTCTCAATGGTTCATCTTTTACAGCCACTAGAATGGAGCGAGTTGCTAGTTTGATTAATAGCCAAATACGTGATTTGTTGAATAAAGGTTTTTTTAGACTGCTTTTTCATGAGCCAAAAGATGCGAAACTTAGCACAATTATTAACTGTTTCAAGATCAAGAAGTGTCTTAAGTTTGATTTTTCTCAGTTAATAAAAAAGTCGGTTATGGACACTTTAAGCAGCTCACCCCTAATCCACCGCTAATTACGACACTGACGACCTCACTTCACACCAGGAACGAAAAAATAATAAATGATTGTATTTACAAAATTAAAGTAGGTATGTGGCTTACAGAGAAGTGCAACTTGATACATGTGCAATTTCAGTTTCTTACAATAGCTACAAGTGATTTAGAGACATCGTCAATTGCACGTTAATTAACACTCTAATTTCTTCCGACGGGATAACAGGGGTGTGGTCATCTTGAACTCAACTCAGTCACTCATAAAGATTTTAACAACAAATTGAAATATGTCAATCTCAAGAGGATATATTCTTGTACCTTTGTGCCAAATTTCAGCTCATTCGATGAAAACATGAGCCTGTTATAAAACCAGTGGCATTAATTTTTTAACCGCCCTTGTACTTAACAGTAGTTAATTAGAGAAATGCCTTCTGGACAAAGTACATGTACAAGTGATAATCACATGTACTTTGCACATTGAAAGACACACACACCAACACACACACACCAACACATTTCACACATAAAAACACACACTCACACACAAACACATTTCACAAAGACACACACACACAACCACATTTCACACACATAAAAAGACACACACACAAACACATTTCACACACATAAAAACACACACACACACACACAAACACATTTCACACACATAAAAAGACACACACAAACACATTTCACACACATAAAAAGACACACACACACATTTCACACATAAAAAGACAAACACAAACACATTTCACACACATAAAAAAGACACACACCACACAAACACATTTCACACACATAAAAAGACACACACACATACATATAAAACACACAAACACACACACCAAAAAATGCTTTAATCTCATAGAGGTGTCAGTAGTAAAATTATATAGCTTTGGGGGTTCCAGAAGATGTCATCCATATATAAGGCCTAATCAATGCAAATCTTTTTTGATGCAGTCTGGTGAATGCAACAGCAGACAACGGTACCACACCTGTGTACTTCGCTGTCCAGGAGGGTCACCTGGCCTGTGCGGAACACCTGGTGGCAGGTGGGGCAAACGTGCATCACAAGGCCAACGACGGCATGAGGCCGGTCCACGCAGCTGCGCAGATGGGGCACCTCAACATTCTCATCTGGCTGGTGAGTCTTAGTCTCAACATTCTCATATGGCTGGTGAGTCTTAGTCTCAACATTCTCATATGGCTGGTGAGTCTTAGTCTCAACATTCTCATATGGCTGGTGAGTCTTAGTCTCAACATTCTCATATGGCTGGTGAGTCTTAGTCTCAACATTCTCATATGGCTGGTGAGTCTTAGTCTCAACATTCTCATATGGCTGGTGAGTCTTAGTCTCAACATTCTCATATGGCTGGTGAGTCTTAGTCTCAACATTCTCATATGGCTGGTGAGTCTTAGTCTCAACATTCTCATATGGCTGGTGAGTCTTAGTCTCAACATTCTCATCTGGCTGGTGAGTCTCAGGGCTCTAGCCAGCGTCTGTTTTTCCGTCAATTGGCGGAAATTTGTTGCATCTGACGGAAGAATTTTAAAACCAATCCGTCAACCTTGACAGACAAAAATCCTTGTTGGAAGCTACAGGCTGTTTGGGGACGCTGTCCACGGCCGTAAAAGCCACACACTGTTTGTTTTGCTATTGACATGATTGTTGATAATGTGTGTCGGTACCCTTTTGCATACGATAATCTCATTAAAAACCCGTTTTTCAAGATCTCAGTTCAGTCTCTCTAACTCCTGGAATAAGTGTTTTCGCGGTTTTCGCGACAATGGGAATTGACTGACGGAAAAAAATTTCAAGCTGGCTAGAGCCCTGGTGAGTCTTCTAAGGCTCTGTACTCTTTGTGCATGCGGGGTCGTGTGGCGAAACTGTGGGGTGTTTGGCCCAGAACACAGAGGTCCTGGGTTCGAATGCTGTCATGCTATCAATTTTGTACCCTTGGATAAGGCACTTTTACACGACTTTCGTCACTCCATCCAGATAGAAAAACTACCTGACTTTGGTTGAAGAGGTAACGTTAAAAGGTGACGGGCTCTGACTTCCAATATTGCCCTAGACACAGTTGATAAGAACTTAGCTACTGTCCCTGTAACATAAAAAACTTTAAGTTTATTGGCTTTCCTCAAACACGGGACCTCTTTATAATTATGTCCCATTCCCATACAGAAGTTGATACTCATTTTTGCAAGAGTTGAGCCAGGAAATAGTGTGAAGTGCCTTTCCCAAAGGGGCCTGCTAGGTATTCAAACCCAGAACCTTTAGATTCTAAGTCAACAACTCTAACCACAAACTCTAGAACACCTAATGCTACTTTGACCTATTCATTTATTTCAGTACACTGAAGGAATTGCTTATCATAAGTCATATTAACAAATCTCTTTTCATCTCCACCATTCCCACAGGTGAACGATCAGGATGCGTTGCCGATGGAACGAGACAACGACGGAGCGACGCCCATCCACTTCGCGTCCTCCCGCGGCCACGCCAAGGTCGTCAGCTGGCTGCTGTTGCATGGTGGGAAGAGTGAGAAGGACAACCTGGGCGGTACTCCCATGCACGATGCCGCGGAACATGGGCAACTGGAGGTGAGGACTGCTGCAGTTCAAATCACAGAATACTGTAAGGCCACACCAATTTAATTTCTTGGTTCACGGATTTTTTCATAAAAAATATGGAGCGAGAGGGCGAAGTAAAAATAAAATTGTAAATGGTTGGGGTAAAGGTAACGGCTAATATAAAACATAAAGAAAAAAAGTTTTCAGCTTGGAAAAAGTACAAAATCACTATTTTTGTACAGTAACAGCACCTGTACCCACACTTTAAGGAGCTTATAATATAAAGGCCAATTTGCTACACCAGAAAGTTGGTGAATGGTTTCATTAATGGTAATTTTTATTTTTTCCAAACAATATGAGCGAGCGAATCCGTGAACCAAGAAATTAAATCGGTGTGGCCTGAATGCAGAAATGTTTGCTGTGGATTAATGTTCGTGGTTTTTGCGGTGACCACTTTTTGCGGCGAACTTAAAACCACCGCGAACATTTTTCTATTATGGTATTCAGCTCCAGTGTTACCGCGAACTTAAATCCACTGCGAAAAGTCCCTTTTCCCGCTACTGCGAAATTAAATCCCCGCGAACTTCAATGCATTTACAGTATTTCATAATCAGAAACATTCTTCTAACTGCAGCTTTTTAAAAATCTCAATGAAGATACATGACATTGTATATTTGTTAAAGAAATTGTTTAATTAAGAATCAAAAACCTTTTAAACTAATACTTCATACTATTATCATCGTCGTCATCATTTGTCATCCTCTATGAAGTGCAGCAAGTGAAGTTTGACTTTCATACTATTATGTTAATCGGAAATTGCACCAAGATGCATGAGACCAGCTTGGGTTGGACCTCATTGCTTTTACAAACAGCTTAAGTTAGTTAGTTTAGTGAAGGGATTATTCTTTTAAGTGCCCTTATACTGTATGATTAGGAAATTCTCAGTGATTGGATTCTCATGTGGCACAGATTTGATCGGGAGCCGTAAACTGGAGTTTTAACCACAAGTTAGACACGTTTTCACCAAGGACGTTATATTACTATTGGCCAGGGATATAATTGGAATTGTCTTAATTTACACAACCAGTGTAGTGTTGAAACCTGCTAATGTTTCAAACGTTATCAGACATCCTCCTCAGAGTCAGAGCTTCTGCCTGGAATTAACTGTTTCTTGCTGCTATATAAGTAGCCCATGTAGGGGGCGCTTTTGCGACAAGACATACCAGTACATGTTGTACGTTTTGTAATGTCCTTGTTTTGACGTATTTTGTGTGTGACCTTAATGATGGTTTTAATTATGATGTTCCCAGTGCCTGAAGGTGCTGGTGGAGGCAGGGGAGGACGTCCACGGACAGGACCATGATGGCTTCACCCCCGCTGACCTGGCAGAGGAATGTGGTCACACCGTCTGCGCCAAGTACCTGCACACGGTCATGAAGGAGGTCAGAATTATGTTAAGAGCTCCATTTGTTATGATGCTGTAAACCAGGGTTTTAGCCAAAAATTGGGCATATTTTGACATATTGTGTTAAATCTTATGATGGTAATAAAATATGGTCACACCGTCTGTGCTAAGTATCTGCACACTGTCATGAAGGAGGTCAGAATTACTGTAGTAGTAACATCTGTATTGATACTGCAAATTGGTAAAAACATCATGCTAGTATTTACAATATTGGAGTTTCTTTATACAACCAGTATAGTTTTTCACATGCTTTCACATGAGTATGTTTCAATACCTATCAGAGTTCAGACATCTTTCTCTTTTAATTTGCAAAGCTCCGAGCAATTTTTATTTCAGAATTCTGCTCCCTGTTGCCTACAAATTAGTACAAGACAAAAATTGGTAAAAACATTATGTTACTACCAGGATATTGGAGTTTTCTTAATTTACACTACCAGTATAGTGTCTCACTGACTGGTCATGAGGGGAGAGATAAAACAAAATATATAACAGAGGTACAGTTCACATTTAAAGCCTTAACAAGTCTATACATATTTTGAACATACAATGAATAATATCATACCATGAACCAATGTTGACATCAATATGGGCATCTATGATTACCATAATCATTGAGACTTATCTGCTATTTGTTCCATATACAAATGTAGAAACCTCGGCGTCTCTCGGCACCGTCCATCGCCAAGCAGCCCCAGCGCCGCCGGGAGTCATCATTGAGGGAGAACACAAAACCTGTCCATGGGGAACCAGTCAGGGCTTCAGCAGGTACACAACACATGTACTATGTTACACCTGGGTCAGGCTTTCAGCCAGGATTTTATTATATGGGGGTCCAAGTTTCTTGGTGGGTCGTGGTAAGTGATATAGGCACGACTATTGTAGGGGGGTCCAGGGGCATTCCATGGTGCGGTGTTCAAGAGAATTTTTAGTCAGAATGGTGCATTCTAAGGTATCCTGTGGGGGCAAATTATTACCACAGATGACCTAGTGGCATCCCAGGTCAATCAGAATTTCATGCTTGTCTGCTCCCCAGTGTATTAAAGGGCGTATAGTGTGTCCAATTTCTTGTTATTTTAAGAAAAGTGTGTCCAACTGACGCCTTGACGGACGCATGCCTGACAAAAAGCCTGATGTGACAGACCTTACTTGACATTTAACATTTAAAAGGACCGGTTCGATGGCGGAGTGTGTAGAGTGCTCGCTTGCATTCGGTAGGTTGTGAGTTTGATTCCCGGCCGAGTCATACCAAAGATGTTTGAAAATGGTACATGCTGCTTTCTCTGCTTAGCACTCAGCATTTGGGAAAGAGTATGGAAGTAGAATGCGCACCACTACCTGTAGAATGGCCTTCTGCTGTAGTGGTTGTAAGTTGTGTGGCCCAGGCCACTGAAAAGGAGATGGGCGCCACCCTTTGCACCATTTGGTGTGGGAAGGACTTAAAGTTTGCAACATAACAATCATTCAAAATGCCTCTTCTTGTCTTACAAAATTTGCAAATGTTCATACAATGACTCTAACACTCTCTAGCCCTGGTTGATGTGAGTGAGGAGAGTGACAGACCTGAGCAGGCTGGTGTCTACCAGAACGGGGATAACGGGGAGCTCGAGTACGAGGATGTCCTGGTACCTCCCAGGGATCAACCAGGTCAGGATTCCTTTCACTATGCTATAGAGAAAGAGGAGATCTTTTGACTTTTTCTTTCCTAGAGTTATTACCAAGTGTAAAGCCTTATTCAAAAGAAAGCACAAAAGATTTATGGTTAAAGCCTGAAATGAAGGACTGGTAGACCATGGAGGATGTAATGGTGTTAGGATGAGCGGACATCCTGTGTAATTGTATGAGAGGCACCCCCACACCCGAAATGGTTCAGTCCTATGTTACCACCCTGATTGGATGTGGAGCTTCTAGCTCTCAGTAATTTGCCCCGCGCGATTCAATATTTCATCCCAAGGGAGACAGACATTGTTTGTGTTTGTTTCTGACATTGTGTACATGTGAAGGGGGTGATGTGTGGGTTTTCTGATTGCCTTGTATACATCCCACTTCTGACACCATGTTGTAGGGTGGGTAGGCAGGAGACTGAGGTGCTTCGAAACCATTTAATCTGGAAGACTTATCAGTAGTATCCAGTGTTTAATTATACTGCTACTGGAGTCCCTGACACAGGGGTAGTCAGCAATCAGCTAGCCTTCACACTGTGCTTCCATGTGGCTTCCTCCAGCGGGCTCTCCTAACATAGTGAAGCTATTTCACAATAGCATGGCTGCTCTGAGCCAGTTGAATGAGCAAGAGAAATTGAGTCTGACTCTTCCTTTACCATATATGGTGTTCTATGACTACTCCATTTGCTAAGAGGGTGTTAGCTTTTAGCTTAAGTTACTTTCTGTAACACCAGTGTACCATATCATGCCGTTCCTCTTACTAGCACCAACCCAGCTGGTCCAAGCAGAGGTTCATCCCGCGAAAAAGAATTCCCAGGAGGAGAAGGAGCCGTACCCTCCCATCCCTCCTCCAGATTACGACATGGACGACCAACCTGAACCTGTCAGCCAGAGGGACACACAACCGGTGTTCGTCCCACCGCCACCCCCGAACGAGCCGCCTCCTGCCTTACCGCAGCGCAGAGAGGACGTGGAACGAAACCCGCCGCCCGTGCCTCCACTCGATCTACCCGAGTCTCCTGCAGCCTTACCGGTTCACCCTCTGCTGAAGTTCAAGTTCGGGGAGGACCTCAGCGTGCAACCCCCAAAGCCTGAGGCCTCTGAGGAAGGGATGACCAATGGCGAGACAGAAGCTGGTACAAGTAGCGCACGAGAGAATACGCCGGCCAAGCTAGCCAGGGCAGGGTCCGGGAACCCCATCGTACAGGTATTCTGGACAGAATTTTCACCTTAATTCATCTGCACACTCTTCATTTAAAACTTTGGAAGTGATCTTAATATGTTAGATGACGAAAATGCATTCTGTTTCGAAGCAAGATTACAGTCACCATTTTGTTCTGCTTTTGTCATTCTTCAGAGTAACTTTCTTGGGACTGATTTTAAGTTTGAGGTGTAGCCTGGATATCGATTCTGTTTCGACACTGATATCTATAGAATAAGACTTTTGGCCAATAGTAAAAATTGTCCCTTAACTGTGAAGAAAGTCACTAATTTCAGATGGTGTTTTTTTCCAGCCCCATATCAGCTCTGTTAACAGAAGGCCGGATGTACCTATATCTCCTGTGTATAAGGCAGTGGCAGCTGAAGAGGTTAGTGCCATAATGTTCATCTTGTTGGTCAGTCAATCACAATATATTGTCAATGATAGTTTGACTTAATGTCTCTGTAGTTTGAATCATCAGAGCAAGGATGTTTTTTTTTTAACCTCCTTGATCAGAGAGCAAGTTAGGGGTCAGGGGGTTCAAATACATATGTTTGAATCACAGGACTGTGAAGCTAAGGGGGATTTCAAACACAGCATTTCTTATAACATCAGCTCTCATAATGCCTATTTGTAAATGATTAAAGAGATTCATACTTATGCAGCATCGGTAATTTCAGAGGTGTGCGCACCTAAGAAAATTATCAAGATGTTTGGGACACAGGCTCTGGGACACCAATCTTTATGGCAGTCCTAGGGTACCCGACGGAATTATGAGAGTTGATGTTTGATGATTTTGCAAAGCTCTGGATAATTGTCGTTTCAAAATTCTGCCCTCTGCTTCCAGGTACCTGCCAACAACAGACAATCTCCTAACACCAATAGTTCAACACCCTCTACCGTGGAGTCGAAACCCACCACGCCATCCAGATGGCCACCTGTATCTCCCTCTGCTCCACACCAGGCACCTGCAAACTCACCAACACAGCCACCAATAACCCCATTGAAACAGGCACCTATAACTCCACCAAAACAGGCGCCTATAGTCTCAACGAAACAGGCGCCTACAACACCTGTGAAACAGGCACCTATCACTCCACCGAAACCGAAACCGTACGCCGCCCGTCCACCATCTCCCATCATCATTGTCCCCACCAACGTGCCAACCAGTCCGCTCGCCCCTACCGTGATGAACACCACACCGGTCAGTCCGAACACACAAGACCAGGCAACAGGTGAGCTGCTTATGATGAAATCACGCATATGCCAAGGATTGATATGACTTAGAATTGTTTCTATAAGCCCCACCCCTTTCACAGAGATCCAAACACATGTGCGGTGACAGGAATTCTAGGTAATATATCAAAAGTAAAGGCCTGGAAAAAAAACGCCTGGACAAATCGAAACAATGGCTATAGACAAGGACTATTTTCAATTTCCAAATTCCTGTCAGAGGACTTAATGAGAACTTTTTGTCTTCACATTGCAACATCGACACATTTTTGCAAATTCTGACATAGTAAAGCTGATTTAGTGAAATGTTACTAAAATGCAACTGCCAGTAACTGATAAGTCGCATTTAAGATTCAATTCTGATAATAGCTGTGGTAATATTCCTTGCCCTGGAGCCAGTGAGCTGTGTAGGCCCTGGAAACAGTCATTAGTCATTAGCGAATCACTTTGCAATGTTGTTGACCATCTTAATACTAACTATCACACAGGTGAAGCTCTTGTTGTCAGCCCGACAAACAACGTACCACCATCGCCGCCTCCAATGAGTCCCACAAAACCCACACCTCTTGCACAGACACCTGGCATTAATGGTACAGGTCCTGTAGATGTGACCACGCTACCCTCCATGCAAACCAACGGTGTGCCGGCATGGAAGCAAGCCATCCTCCTCAAAAAGCAGCAAGCGGAGAAGGAAAAAGATGCTTTGGAGAAAAAGAAGGTTTGTGATTTAAAGTTGTTTGCCTATCACAGTATATCATGCAGTGGAAATTCTCATCAGATATGAACAAAATGTACATATGTCACAGTTTCATGTACTTGTGTGGCCAAATGTTGGGACATTCAAAACCATCAAAGTAGATACAAAATGGACAATTTACCATGTTTTCCTCTTCTGTAATCACTATACTGAAGATAAACCACACCTTTCTGTATATCTCTCCATTCAACTGTCATTTGTATTGCCAAGTTTTCTTAATACAAGGTATAATTTTAAGAGAT
The DNA here is from genome assembly GCF_000003815.2 of Branchiostoma floridae. Lineage (NCBI taxonomy): Eukaryota > Metazoa > Chordata > Leptocardii > Amphioxiformes > Branchiostomatidae > Branchiostoma > Branchiostoma floridae. The sequence continues at coordinate 7,633,301 of NC_049992.1, read as the reverse complement.
TAATTTTTTTTCTGTATTAACACGTCTTTCATCTTTATACCAAGGCTGTCTCAAGGACTTGTCTTTCCGTCCCGTGACGGAAATTTGCTTCTTGGGATTAGAAAAAAACATTCAACCCATACGTCCAAAAATCTGAAGTTCCTGACATGAAATTGAAGAAAATGAACTTGTGTAAACTTAAAATGAGATATGTTGATGAAGGTTAGACAACCAGATAGTAGTACAAAATGTAATAAGATGCACAAAGTAATAGATTCTAAAAGCAACTTTCAAAATTCAAAATTTTATTGCTTGAGTACTGTTACTTTGTGTAGAATACTAGAAATAGATGTAGATGTAACTACTCTCTAAGCAGAGGTTGGTGGGGAAAATCGTGATCTTTTTCTTATATGTAAGGAAAAGGTCACGATTTTTCCCCCCAAACTCCTGCTTGGAGGGTAAGATGTAACAACAAAAATGATTGGGATGGAAATAAAGTAGAACTGGAGACATCTGATTTATACAAACATTTATGTAACGAGGTTATTCAGTTATCCTTTTTTACATTATTTCCTGTAATGACTCAACTGTCCTTTTTGCAAAGTTCCTCTGTTTTTGCAGTATTGCTTTTAGATGACAAGTCAACCCTTTCTGTAACCCAACTGTCCTCCTTTCCCCTTCCATGGTGACTGACATAACAGGACCTAGCAGCACAGGCCGCCCTGTCCAAGAAGGTATTGGTGGAGACTTAAAACTGTCACAGAACCAACCAATCGGGTTAAACCAATTAATCAACAAAGAAGATGATTGGTCAATGCATTTATCAGAGTGATCTGATCCTGAGCTGAAGCAATGATAGGCTGCAGAACCAACCAATCCAGTTAAATCAATTAATCAGCAAAGAAGGTGATTGGTCAATGCAATACTCAGAATGATGTAATCCTCAGCTGAAGCAATGATGATTGGTTGCTGGGATTCCATGTGATTTATCAGAGGCTTTGCTTGGAGCTTGCTGCTTGAAGCCTGTCACACATCGCAGACCATGACCTCCCGACCTTCTCCAGACCATGGCTGGGAGTTAGTCATGAGTATTAGCCAGGTCATCTGTGGTTGAGAGCTGGTTGGCAAGGTTGCCTGCTTGAATCTTTAAAAGGTGTTTGCACCAACCGTTAATCTTAAAAACTCAAAGTTGCAAATTAAAGTAATATTCAATTCTGCATAGAAGTGATCAACGGAGCTAACTGGAGCCAGTAGAGGTTAAATTCCAGGGGCTTTAAGGCGATGAACAATGGGTTTACGAAAGTGTTTTGAGTCGATTTGGAGTATACAAATTTTCATGAACCCTGGCCTGATTTTGGCCTGGATTTACACACAAGAAAACATGCCTACCCCCAAGTCGACTCCAAAAATGCGTACGTAAACCCAGACATTATATCTGCTTTGCAGCAAAGCTGATGCCAACTGCTAATCTACTGCTGCTGCATATCTGGCATTCTTTGCAATCTATCGGTGGTATGGTGTGGATTTGTTTTTGTTGATTGAATGTACCAGTATTACAACTTCATCACTCAATACATACATTCAAACATGTACAAGGGATGTCATTGAAAAGTTTGTAAGATACATGCATAATTTCTCTTCAGAGATAGACTATTGTAAAAACTGTCAACTTGAAGGTATTTAAACATTGAACTCATTTTTTCTACATCATCTGTCCTACACACTGATCATAAATGGCTCCATTCTGGACAAAATAATTTGACCTTGTATGTGACCTTCCCACAGCTGGCCGAGGAGGAAGCCATCTTAGCTCAGGTTCCCCACTGGAAGAGGGAGATAGTCAAGAGGAAGCTGGAGCAGCAAAGGTAATTATCAATTTTTGTCTTATAAAAAGGATCAATAAACAAATATATTTCTTGAAATACCAGAAGGGCTTGAACATATACATAGCTGCATCAGGGCTCTAGCCAGCTCAACATTTTTTTCCGTCAGCCAATTCCCATTGTCGCGAAAACACTATTCCAGGAGTTAGACTGAACCGAGACCTTGAAAAACGGGTTTTAATGAGATAATCGTATGCAAAAGGGCGCCGACACACATTGTCAACAATCATAATAGCAAAACATTCAGTGTGGCTTCTACGGCCGTGGACGGCGTCCCCAAGCAGCCTGTAGCTTCCACCAAGGAGCTTTTATCAGATTTTTGTCCGTCAAAGTTGACGGATTGGTTTTAAAATTTTTTCCGTCACACGCAGCAAATGTCCATCAATTGACGGAAAAACGGACACTGGCTATAGCCATGGTCTGCATCTAAGGGACTTAAAAAATCCTAACTGAACTTTTTCAAAGGGAAACAGAAAAGCCCATAATGTGGTAAAGAGTATGGTAGTTGAACACACACGTGCACCACTATCAGTGGACTAGCCCCCTGCTCTGCTGTTAGTAGTGATTGCACAAAGTGGTGTGGCACAAGGGCTATTGAAACAGATGGGCACTGCCCTATGTACCATCTGGGGAGGGAAGGACTTTAACAATTAATTAACTTAACTGTCAGCTGTCTTTTTAAAAAATTGCTTGAGCAAGATTTCTGCAAAGCATGATGCTGTTGTACAATGAAGCATTTCTTGACCTTGACTACAGAAAAGATGAGGCAGCAGCCAAGGAGAAACAGGAGGCTGTAAGAAGACAACTGGAGGAGGAGGAGAAACAATTCAAGGAGAAACTCAAGCAGGAGGGCGTAGATGACGACAAACTGTCGCCATGGCAACTCGAGATGATCAAGAAGAAGAAACAGCTGGTCATTGCAACTTAGGATTTTCATATGGAGTTAAAGAACCATAGATCTAAGCCACACATGTAGCTTTAAAATTTATGTTTAGTTCATGTTTATGTATGTGTATACATACATTTAGTATACTGGAACTGGAGCCAGATACTGAATTTTTCTGTTTGACAATGTCGTGAGCACTGTTTTTGCTTTTAAGCAAATTTATGCACTTTTGACAATGATAAAACTGAAGTTTTTACATTTTTGGTCAGATAGATATTGTGATGACACTTTTGTATTTTCCCAACCTGAATGACAATTGGTACATGCTTAGACAAAAACCTAAAACAGATTCCTAAGCCACCAAATGAGGCCTTCACCACAATCATGATTACAATTTTTTCAATTGCATCATCAGGCATTAAGAGTATAAATGCTATTTGTACAGTGTAAATAAAAAGACATTACTGTATTAGTAAATTGATTAGTGATGACAAGCGATATTATTGGTGTCTTCCTGACTGTTATTGCTGACATTTGAAAAGACCAGAATTTGTGGCAATTATACAGTTGTTAGATAGTGTTAGATTTTCAGATAACTTTGCTATCTTAGATGTGATAATATTATGTTTGTGATCATATCTTTCCATATTTTACAAGTTGAATTGTTTGGATTACATCCTTTAGGAACCCCCAAGCTTTTGCAAGTGTGCAGATAAAAAACAAGTCTAGTTTGAAAAAAAAATTGCCTTAATTTTTAAGTCAAAGTGGCCAGGAAAGTTGAACAAATCACTATTCTTCATTTTGCTCTTTCATATTTTCTTAGACTTCAATACATGTATTGTCTTTGGCATTCTACAACATTTATAGTATCTGTTTTCCTGTATTTTGTTTGAAATTTCTGGCATGTTGTTTATTTTGAAGCTGCTTTGTATGTCTGTTTGTTTTTTTGAAGGGGATGAAAATTTATACATGCACAGATGTCATCAATATACAATGTAATCTAATCAATATGGCCTAAGAACTTAAATCTGTAAGGTTTTTGACAATACTTGTATTTTTATCCAGTTTTCCTATTAGAGTTGATAAGAACATAGATGGCTTCAAAGTGAACACAAATCATTAGCCATGTTTTGTTTGCTGCTGATAGTAACTGTTCAACAACAATTGACAACTTAGTTCTTGTGATTGTACCTCATGACAATGTTGTCAGTTTATTAAGTCCGTAAATACGTTGATGTTATATTGATGATATATTTTTGCTATTTTGCCCATCTTCCACATATGAAGTGTTTTTGTGTCGCTGTCATAAAAAATTATATATTATATGATTCACTATCTATATAAAAAACACAATAAAGCTTATATCATATGTATCTTAGTGGAATGATCATTGCCCTTTGCAAAGTAATGCAGGTTCTTTGTGATATTCTACCATTTCTTGTGAAGTTCAAAACACCACAAAAATTGCCTTTCCTCTCTTGCCATGAAATTAGCTGTGATGGAATAACGAAACACATATTTCAGGCGACATGGACAGGTCACCATGAAAATAAACTATTGTAAACATTTCAAGATTCATCGTACCAAGATAATCACCTAAAGGATTGGAAGAACACTAGCGGCAGTTTCTTATATTATAACCCACCTTTATTTCAAATCTAACACTTATCTTTAGACAAAAGTTAAATTGACACAAATTGTCCAAAAAAAAAGAAGAGCTTTCTTACCATTTTACCATGAACAAGGTTACATGACCTCATAAAACCTCCTTGCCATGACCTACATGTATGATGTAGCACCTTCACACACTGTGATTTTGACTGTTTCCCTATAAGTTATACATCTCACATACTAGTCGTTGAAGCCTACCTGCTACATAACATTAAACAAAAACTGAGAGAGCTACATGTACATGTACATGGCAGTTATCTGCGCCGAGGCCATAGACCAGTGGTTATATTATTACCGGAGGTTAGTAACAGAAGATGGTACACTGACATAATAGTCAACTCAGTATATCTATTGATTCATGGTTGTCTGTTAAAACACAAAATACAGGTACTGCTTTCTACTGAACTCAAAGTGCACCGCTGTCGACAATTGAGTGCGCTGCTGTCGATAACAGTAGAAGCCCATGTATTCATGTAATAACACAACTTATCACCTGGTCCAGAACACGAGTATGATATATCGGACATTATTGCAGCCCGGTTATCAGGTATGGCATAATGTATAAGCATATCTAGTTATAGTTCATCAATGTACAGTCTTGGACAGTCATCATGTGAAGTAGTGAGGTTTCTTTACGTTGATACCGTATTCTGACAAGGCTGGGGACAGGTCCTCCATGGACAGTGTATATCTCTTATCCTGGGGAGAAAATAAGAAAAATGGTTGGCAATACATATACATGTGCATAGTTTGTTAAATGCACTGGGACACCTGGCAACAATCTATTTAGGGCTTGAAATACTTTTTCTCCATACAGGGCTCAAAATTCAGTTTTGGGAAAAGGTATGCTGGTGCACCTAGCCTATTAAGTATGGTGCACTGAAAAATTTTGAGGTGCACAACATAAGATAAAGTAGAATGCTCCAGTTTTGGCTGCTCCAACTTTGGGTGCACATTCAATGAAAGTGCATATACACCCACTACTGTAACTTAAGATTACCAGTGGTTGGTGACACTCCTTGGCCAGCTTTGATACTATCTCATACCACAGGTAAATCTGCCTGGAGATAAAGCCTCCCCGAGTGAAGGAGCACCCTTTGCAATGAAGTAAATAAAGAATGGATTTGTCCCTAGTCCCCACCTTGCCAGACTTTCTGGAGCTCTGTGCTGAGCCCCTCATCTTACAGTGCTGAAGGGCGTCGTTGGCGATGTCAGAAACAAACTTCTGAGCAGCCAATGAGATCAGACGTACTCTGAAATGGTCATGTGGAAAAAAATCAAATTGGAGTCTGTTACAATACAGACCTGTACATTACGTAGTTGCCAATTCAAGGACCCTTTGAGCTAAATATACAGGGTAGTAAAGCAGCAAAACACTCTTGGTCTTAGGTACAATGTAATGCATTGTATACTAGCCATGTTTCTATGAAGCTGGCATGTTACCGTAACTGGCAGTTACACCATGTGCTCAATACATACAAAAGTAGGCAATAGACCTATCTATTAGCCCCACCCACCTCTGTCAAAACATAGAAATGTAAGATAAAACCATTAAAAATGCCAACATTTAAGCAATATGCAGACTCTCTTGCATTGGTTGAACTACAAACTTCCATGCTATCATTGTGCAGTGTTTGAAATACCTACAGTCAAACCTGTATTAGCGGTCACCTTTGCATACTGGCCACCTGGCCATAGTGGCCACTTTTTTTTGGTCCCTTGGATTCGTAATGATTAAGAAATAGGCTCAGCGGCCACCCGTCCAACGTGGCCGAGACCACACGATTTAAAGGCATACTACGGGATTTTTGAACAAAACAAAAAGTAGCTTTTCCTACTTTTTCTTTACATTGTTAGCTCAATCAACCCAATAGCATTGCATACCAATATTCATGGAGAGATGCTGCGACATCAATGCACCACATTATGATGTATAAAAATTGTGATCTTCCAAGAAACAGATGGGCACAGGCTGGTTACTGCCTCTGTGTGTTGTTGTTTCTTGCTTATCAGCCTGGCTTCCCAGTGGGGGGCCAGTTGACAGTTCCTCTGAGTACAGTAGACTAGCTTTCTGTACAAGGTTTCTTGCAGTTTTGAAGGGAATATGACCTTAGCTTGTTGATATCCTACAAAATAGACTAATAAGTTCATGATTATATGCTATTTTAGAATGATTAGATATAGGTGTTTCCAAAGAAGATCTCCATTGTGTTCTTTATCTGCAGTCTGCCATGCATGTGCTAACTGATTACCCCACCCCGGGGAACCTACCGGTGGCAAGCAAGACCTGGAGGGTCTAACTTGGGGGGACACAAGGTTACAGGGTGCCTAGAGCGGAATGTTTGTAGGCTAATCCTTTACGTTGCAAACGTGAAATAATGACACAAAAGTGTCAAAAAGTGACAAAAAGTAGTAGTAAATCTGATATTTCTTACTTCTAGAATATTTCAAATTTGAGCGCAAAAAACTGCGTAGTATGCCTTTAACATTTAAAACTTTTTATAGCTTTTGTTTTCTTAATACATATAGTGTAACAATCATTGCAGTACATGTACAGTACTGTATTATGTGAATAAAGATCAATGGTTACTAAAACCATGTGTAATTTATTGCTTGTGGTGAATTAATCAACATATTCTCTATAGTGGCCACCTCTCTTTAGTGGCCAATTTTGACCAGTCCCTTGAGTGGCTGCTATAGACTGGTTTGACTGTACTTACTTGCACACTTTGCAAACACATTTTGCTTAGTGGTGCAAATTGGCTTTTGACTCAGGTTGCCGCCTGGGCAACATGGCTAAAAAAAGGATTTCGAGCACTGCATTAGTTGAACAGCTACAACATGTAACTCAAGGAGAACTTTATTGTAACAGGTATAATGTATGGCAATCTGTAAAGGACAGTCAGGCCCAGTCTATGATTGTGAAACTACATTGTACAACTACAAGAAGCCAACAAGTCGACTTACATTCTTGGGTCAGAAGCTTCGAACCCTGCTCTGTTCAGGTAGTATGCTGTCACAGCATCTGGGATCTGGAACAAAAGAAAGTAGTCTCTAGTGGCTCAATCAGAACAAGTTAAAAGTTGCAATAAAATGTCAGTAAATATGGTGCTTCCACTCAAGATTCAAAGGTCCAAATTGGCTTTAGAAATAGGCTTTAATGCAATTTTTTTATATTAAAGATCAAAAAAGCTTGAAGGTATGTTAGCCTGGACCTGATCGTCTGGACCTGGACAGTACCTGTACATGAATTTTTCTATACCGATACCCACTGCCAGTAGATCTTTTATGTACTGGTCTAGCCCTATGAAAAATGATAGATCAACTTTGTCATGTGACTTTTTCAAAGCTTGTCTAGCCCTGCAGATAATTTGTGTACCTACAGTGGGTGTGTAATCCTCCAGCTGCAGAAGGAAGTCCGCGAGCGATACGCCGGCCGTGCGAACCTCCCCGCCAACCACGTCTGTACCACTGGTCACGTTAGTGCCTGCAGAGGATGGGCCTGGGACAGGGAAGAACATGATGATGATAAATATGGCAGTGTACTTTGGATCATATTGTATTGTACAGTATTGTATCATTTTGTAGACTAGCGTAGACTACTAGAGTATTGTTGAATTTGTTGATATTTAGAGTATCATAGCTTACCAAGGGGTATTGTAGAGTAGAGTATCATAGTTATACTCATAGAGTATTGTAGAGTATCATCAGGTATGTATGGTAGAGTACCATATAATGAGAGATTGCGGGTTCTAACT
>NC_049992.1:7621299-7624280 GCF_000003815.2 Branchiostoma floridae | reverse complement strand
CTCCTCGAATCTCCGAGTTCGATCTCTGTGGGCAGGCACATCTCCGGCCTGTTATCCACCAGGGCCACGTCGGGCACCAATGTAAGAAGTCAGAGGGGCAAGTAGAACAGAAATAAACAATATATACAAATATCCTGAGGACCCGGGTTTGATTCCCGGGCCGGTCAGGATATTTGTATATATTCTTTATTTCTGTTCTACTTGCCCCTCTGACTTCTTACATTGGTGCCCGACGTGGCCCTGGTGGATAACAGGCCGGAGATGTGCCTGCCCACAGAGATCGAACTCGGAGATTCGAGGACGAATCTTGAGAAGAAGAGGGGGAGTAGTGTAACAGTGGGGGGTTGAAGTAGTGCTAACTGACCATTTTTATCCCAGGGTCATGGGTTCGAGACCCACATTGGCGGTCGCACTAGTGCCATGCACCTCGTTTTTCTCACCTGGGCGGGATGCCCCTAAAGGGGGCTTTGCCCAGTACAGCATAGAAATAGAAATAGAAATTGGGCGCCAATGTAAGAAGTCAGAGGGGCGAGTAGAACAGAAATAAACAATATACAGTGGAAGCCAGTTAATTGTACGTCGGATAAACGCACACTCCGGTCAATTGCACGGAATCCCCAAATCTCATGGCGGTGCAGTCCAACTGGGTAACTTCGCATTATCGCACACGCCGGATAATTGCACGGAATTCGCTGGCAAATTGGGTGTGCAATTAAGCGGCTTCCACTGTATACAGTGGAATATATATATCGAACCCGGGTCCTCAGGATCACAGCACTAGCAGCCTAAATGACTGAGCCAAAAGCCTGACAGGCGTTTGGCATGGTCAGTTAGCACTACTTCAACCCCCCACTGTTACATTACTACATTGTAAAACTAATACTACACAAAACCTACATGATCCTACATGTATGATATAGCGATAGGCATCTACGGCCATACCCTATACATATCTCAACACCTTAAATTCTATGTTCAACGTCTGTTTTTGGTTGATTTTATCTCCAGAGCTCTGTTGCCTCCCTCCCCATATATATCCACACTGACAACAATAACTTTCGGATCTCTACCCCTCCAAAAAGGTATTTCTGTCGCTAAAACTGCACCAAAACATAACAAAGCACATGCTGGTTACCTGTCGTTGGTGTGTTGGACGACATTTTTGGCCCAATTTAGGTCAGACAACTGTGAATCTTCAAGAAAACTTTGGCCGCTGCTTCATCGACGCGACGCTACGCTCCTCAAGTTAAAGTTCTGAATCGTCTGCTAGGCTCAGTCAAGATCTGCCGAATCGTTTCACTATAAAAAATAATAATAGATTTCAACGTCTTTCTTTTTTTTACCTTGAACACTAATAATTCATTTAAACATAGGTGTATTAGGTATTACTGTGGTACAGACTATGTTGTTTTTGTTGTTACAATATTTGTTGAACTCAATATTGGTCAAACATAATGAAATGCAAATGTAACGCTAGGCTCAGTCTCAATTTCTCGAATCGTCTGCTGTGCGAATAACTCGCTACAGAAAGATTAAAATTGGCGGGAAATCCAAGATGGCGGAAAGTTGCCAGTTTGAAGAGGAAGATTACGAACAGGTCGCCTACACACAGGTAAAGCTTGCTTCTTGATCCCTTTTAACGTCTAGTACAACTGCTTCATGTTGTTGTTGATCAAGAAAATACCACTGGTTCACAGGTAACTCTATCTGGGGGACGCCAAGATCGATAACTTGAAACAAAGCACCCGGTGCACCCTTCGGCCCTCCCCGGATCCCCATTAAATAATCATGGAATTTCCTTCCCAAAGATCACAACAAAGTAAAATAATTGAAAACATTTATAACTGTGTTGAGACGGGAATAAGGTGAATTCTATTTCAAACAGGTTGACTTCATACCTAACCTATTATGCTGTACGGCTGTAATCTTATTTTTTTTTGTTAACGCTAGTTAGCAAGGCAGTGGTTATTGATTGATAGAAATCTATCTATTGGTTGATTATTTGATTAGTAGGTTATTGGTTAGTTAGTTAAAGTTAGTTGGTCGATCCATTGAACCCATTGTCAGAAGCAGGTCTGACGATTCAAGGCATGCAATTGATTGATTAATTTATTGATTGATAATTGGATTAATTGATATCCCCCTAGTATCTGAAGGCAGTGGTGATCAGATGTGTGATGAGATACTGATTGATTGATTGATTGATTGATTGATTTATAGATTGATGCATTGATTGCTTGATTGAGCCCCCTAGTGTCTGAAGGCACCACATGGTTGGTCAGGTGTGCAATGAAGTGTATTGTTAGTGGCACCACTGTTAGTCAGATGTTTGATCAGGTATTGATCTATTGATTAATTGATCCCCCTAGCGCCTGAAGGCTGCAGTGCACCACACGGTCGGACAGATGTGTGATGATGTCGGGGAGGAGAGCGGAGTGACCTTCTCCCGCCAGGTCATCGCCGCCATGTCAGAGGCAACCATGAAGAAATGTGGTAAGACTTACTGTAAAACTGCAAAATTATCCACATATGACACTACTGCGAGATTTCACCCTAACATCTGCTTGAAAAACTAAAGACAAGAACTTGTTACTCGGGATTTTATACTTTGTAGAAATTCAAAAAGACTTCCACTTGTTTCAGATGCTTTTAATATGTCTTTAGAAACATACATACAATACACTTCTCACCCTTTCCTTCCTGTGTAATGTTTTTCTAACTAGTTAATAAATATGTCTTTATATGATGTGTTCATTTCTATAATCTGTCCTTCTAATTTAGAAGACAGATTAAATCATATATATACTATTATACTAGTATTGCAGCGACTATCTTAAATGTTTTTAAATGTAGACTTTGTGAATTGGTTTTGAATTCAATGGCAACACTGCTATTTCTGATAAAGTTATCTTGTACCTTGTAAATGAAAGAATAAAGAGCTTTTGATATTGACTGGTGTTATTCATGCTTCCAACATAGTA
>NC_049992.1:7590002-7620278 GCF_000003815.2 Branchiostoma floridae | reverse complement strand
TGGAGCTTTTTGCAGGTAAAAAGTTTACCTACATCATGTATGTAATTAGCTTCTTTGTGGTTGCAGTTTTGTTGTTTTGTTTTTCTCTTTTTAAACCCACACTTGTATTAACCCAATCTACCGTATATTCTCGAATAAAGTACGCACATTTTTAACTTTTCAAAATTGAAAAGGTGCTACAAGTTGTTGCCAAAGTTGGGGTGCGTACTTTATTTGAGGTCACTGCACAGAGAAATGGTAAAAAAAGCCTAAAATAAAGCAAGGTGGAGCTACACTTCTAGTAATTTTTCAAAACATGCACATTGTTGTTGTCTTGTAGTTGTCTAAACATGAAACAAAGAAATTGTCTAAACATGATTTACATAAGATTGGCATTTGCATACAATCCTTTGAGTTAGTGACTTTGACTTGTACAACTGGTTTTTCCTGATTTCTTCTACCAGTTCACAGTGATTTTTATAATTGCAGTAGGCAATTCTCCAGGTTATCTTATGCAAAATAACCGGGGGAAAACATCATAAATTTGAATTTATCCAGTTAAAGGTCTGTTCAAAATTGGTGGAGAAGGGGTGCGTACTTTATTTGAGTTTTTCCATTTTACCTTTCAGTCCCAAAGATCTGTCTAAGACTTGTCCAAAATCAGTGGTGCGTACTTTAATTGGGGTGCGTACTTTATTCGAGAATATACGGTAGGCCAGATTTGCATGGTTGTTGACAGTTTTCAACTTTCCCTAGAACTTAGATGTTAAATAATATTCACATTTCCACCAGCTGTATATACATGTATATGGATGTTGTATATAATCCAGAGTACTACCATCTTCTTTCAAGACGTCTGGTTTTGGGTATGTATATGGCCCCCTTGGGTATGTATATGGCCCCCTTCGGTCAGTAATGACCATGGTAAAATCCTTATTGATACATGTGTATCAGCCCTACAGCATTGGCTATGGCTGAACAGTCCTAGACGAAAATAACAGTCTCCTTGTAGGCTGACTCAGGTCTGTTGAGTTACTGTAAATGCAGAAATGTTTGCGGTGGATTAATGTTCGCGGTTTTCGCGGTGACCACTTCACCTCGAACTTAAAGCCACTGCGAACATTGTTCTATTATGGTATTCAACTGCAGTCTATGGTCTTACCGCGAATTAAAACCACCGTAAAAAGTCCCTTTTCCTGCTACCGCGAAATTAAATCCCTGCGAACTTAAATGCATTTACAGTACTTTCTCAAGATCCACTTTTCTTCTGCTATGCGCATCAGTCTGGCTTCTCTGGATTTGAATGTCATTGAAACACATTTTATAAGGATCTTATAGTCATACAGTAAACCATTTACATGTCTTCAGGCATGGGAAGAGAACTGTGGTGAATGCAGATGATGTGAAGTTGGTGGCCAGAAGAAACCGGGCTTTGGTAAAAAGATTCTTCATTCCGTCAAACTTACATTGACCCGTTGTATTTTTGGAGTGCCTTTTATAATTAGTTTAATCATCGTGAACATGTGATGTGATGTCAGCAATAAGTCATTTCATTGTTCCTAGTACTCATGCACGATCTTGATGTATTGACATATGGTGTAAGGTCAAAGTTTAAGCCCCAGACTATTCTTTGTCTGTGCCGTACTTTGAACTAAGACCTCAAATGCATCACAACTGCACTTGTGCACTAGGAACTGCATGAAATGGCTTATTGGTGAATAAAAGATGACAGCTTAAGCTTGTGAAAAGTGACAAACCTGTCCAATACTGTTATTGCCTTGCTTTGACCTAAGGCCTAAAATGCATCACAGCTGCACTTGTGCACTAGGAGCTGTAGGGAATGGCTTATTGGTAAATAAAATATGACAGTTTGAGATTGTGAAAAGTGACAAACCTGTCAAATTCTGTTCTAGGAGAGGCACATATCACAGATGGCAGACAGTCTTGTCTCAGAGAAAGAGAAGAAGAAATCCAAAAGGGTTAAGAAAGCCACAGCACCTTCTAACAACAGCGATGCAGAGAATGATGACTCAAACATGTGATGACACTATTTATGCCTATTCTTACTATTATCTTGCTTTCTCAAGGCAAATGTATATATTCCTCAATGGTGGTGTCTTCAATTTGGAAAATCCTTTTTCCATTCTTGGGAACTCCATTTGGGAACCATACAAGTCATATCACAGAAAGTTAAAGAGGGAAATTAATGCATTCTTATGAGCCCGACAAAATCATGCTCCGATGCACCAGCTTATCAATTACTTTAAGGTACAATCTTTCCCATACCTTTTTTTCATAGCCCTTGGGAAACACAGTTGCATGTTCAAGTACTCTTCCTCATACGTGTTGATTGCAGAGAGGGCAGTATGAACTATATTACAACCCTTAAACTGCCAGAGTTTCAGCCCTATAAAATGCTATCAGTGCCAGGGTTGGCCGCTGACCCCAGAAAAGAGACACCCGAACAAGGCCGAAGTTCCTAACTTCCGGGGTTCGTGCGCTACACGCACGCAAAGCTGCTACTTCGGGGGGAAAACGCTATCCCGGTTATAACCGGGCATGGCACACAGGGCATGTACATTTTGTGTATATGTGTGCCGGATATATCCAGTTTTGGCAGTTTAAGGGTTAAATATTCCTTGCTCTGGCTCTGGTGTGATTTGAATCTGTGACTTCTGAAGGCAGACTGTCTACCCACAAGGCTTTTGCATCTGTCCTTTATCCATTATTATGATTTATTATTGTTATTATCATTATAATCATTATGTCAGTAACAATGTATGAAATACCTGTGGAGAGACTAGCATTTGCTTTCAGAGTATGTCCACCAAATCGTTAGTTTTTGCATTGTGTTCTGGTACTTTTGTACTTTTCCACCATATATTTAGCATGCAGTCACCAAGTAAGGAAAGATACCAATATATAAAAAAACACACACAAATATTTCTTTTTTGACTTATTTATTTTTGGCATTAGCCAACCTTGCACAAATAAGTGTACATTTATGTTAAATTTTAGCCAGTGAAATACACTCTTTACAAGAGAAAAGTTATAATATGATTGTTCACATGTACATTGTACATTGTTTTCCTTACTTTTTGTACATAACAGTATGTACACAATAACTTCAATATGCACAGCAGAATTATTGCCTTTCTGTCATCATTGTTAAGTACAGTGTAGCATCTGATGGCTCTTCACAGAAGCTTATCAAATAGATCCCGTACCTTCCATATCAAAGAAGCAGGCAGATTCTGACCACCATTGCTGGTGTCCCTATTTTGATTTATCATATCTCAAACATACACATCTTTTTTGTGTGTTTTAGTAGTTTAAAGGTATTTTCTTTGTTGAATTGTAGATCAGTTGTTATTTGAGAGGGCCAAAAGATCTTCAAAATCAATGTCGGAAATTGCTTCAGCTTCCATTGATTGAAAATCAAATATGAACACCAACATGGCAGCAGGCACACCGATGACGTCACATGGAAACGCTCTATAGTTGTGAAATGTCTGGTTTACATCATGTCATGGACAGATTTGATAATTGTTTGACATTTAACCTGAGTCCTAAAATCTAGTTTAATGTAGCTGCACTGACATCCGCTGAATCAAATATGTGTGTGAACATTTATATGTAGTGTTCTCGCCAGGGCTTTTCAGGTGATTTGGATCACCTATGCTGTGATTTTAGCCCCTATGCTGTGATTTGGGCCCCTATGCTGTGTTTCGACCAACAAAGGGGAGTTTTCTGTAGTTTTGTAACTAAGGTAAAATAAAGTTTGCTATATTTCTCTATATTTGGCCATAAAAATTTAGGATTCCCCCAGATACCTTACAATAACTGCACGGGTACCACATGTCTTCGATGCACTAAGATGCCCCTATGCTGTGAAAAAGTCCTGGTGAGAACACTGATGCAGGTGGTCAAACCCTGTTTTCCTTAGGAGTCCCCTGGCTCTGGTTAATCGGCCTGTCTCTGTTTACAACGATGTACTGGTTGTTCCACCTAGCTACGTGCGGAAACTTGGGGTTAAACCCCGGCTTGACCTGATACACCACATTGCTGTCCTGGATTCCTTTTGGAACATATCGCTTTACAGGTTTCCTGTACACGATCAAGGGCCTACTCTTCACGTAAGAACCAACTTTGCTTTGGCCCGCTACCTTAAGCTCTGGGCCTGCGGTGATGCCGAAGATTTTTAAAAGATCCCTCGGCGTGAGTGTCGATACGGGATGGTATGAAATTGTGTTCTTGACGGATTGTGAAACGTCCCTTGGCAGCTTGTGAGTTTTCTTCAAGACATACTCCCAGTCTTGCCACAGCATCTTAAGTTTGGTGCAGAAGAAAGGATCAACTGTAAAACCTTCATCCCACTGAGACTTTGGAAATGTCAAATTTGGAGCGATGCCCTCTACCGGAGCGCTCACTGTCCTACAATACAAGGAAACCTTCTGAACAACCTTGTCAAAGTGTTCCACCTCCCTTGCAAAGTCGTCCCCTTGTTGTCCTATTTTGTTCCATAAAGACTGATTAAAATGATTATACAAACCGTAATCCACGTTGCTCCACTCTTGGTGCTTCTTCTTATACTTTTCCGGAAGCTCCATTGTCCTGTATGCATATTGCCTCTGGTTTTTAGGTTTTAGATCGTACAATATATCTTGTATAGTCCAGCACATCAACCTCTTCAGTAGTACTAACGACTCCATGTAATGTTCCAAAATCAAAACAAGAAACATCTCTTTGTCCAACTGGGTGATGAAGTTTTTGATCGCAGTCTGGTCGTCTGTAAGCCCCATGGGGTACCCAAGATCGAACGACATGAAGTTTTTTGTGAGGGAAAACGGGTCCCTGTGTTGTCGACTCGTGACGTAGGGATCTTGGTACTTTTCCGGGTTTTCGAGAAACGTTGCGATGGGGTTGTGAGAGTGCTCGAGTTGGTATTCGTGTGGCAGATGGAACCAGTTGAAGACGGACTTGAGTTGGTCGAGGGGATGTCGTAAGATGGTGAGGTAGACTGCATCAGGGGTCATGAGATGGTCGGTCAGACGTCGGTCGTAAACGATGTGGTCTGTCAGGATGTTGAAAGCGCCGCCTGCTGAAGGGATGAGGTCCTCCATCTTGAGTAGGTTGGGCCAACCGATGTCGCTCTTGTGGTTCCTGTGTCAAAATATATTAAAGAAAGACATGATGGAAAATCTGACCATACATATTTTGATATCACGTACATTTTTAATTACCTACTGACAGGGTGCTCAAGGAGACACCTAAATCACCACGTAAATCAGCTTCATTACCAAAAATATTGGGTACCTACTGGCTTCAAATTCATCCGATATTATTATTATTATAAATAAACAGATAAAAATAAAATTTACACAGTTACAGACCATTCTTACACGTTGACACCCTGGGCTGATATACATTATAGAATGTATTGATTGAAAAGTACATGTAAGTGCATATCCAAAAATATTACATAGTCTAGTTGGAGACTATGGCTATCTACTTTGACACAGGGGTTTATAGGTATTGTTAGAGGGTACATAGAAGATTATACTCTGGACTGCTGAAATCGGTATTAACTAAACGTATATTAGCTTTGAAGGCTAAACAATAATGAGTATCCAAAACAAGTTTAGGAGATATATCCTAGAGTAGGGGGAATCTATTGCAGATTATGAAAAACGTGGAATCAAAGCAGCCACCTTGGTAAGACAAACGTAGCCCCATGTTCGTAGCCGAAGCGCTGGAAGATACAGGCTGTAGTTGTTGATCCCGCCTTGTGGACCTTCACGAACACGAAGTCTTTCTTCTTCTCACATGCTTTACCCTTTTCTGTCTCACTGAGCCACGACCAACCTTCCTGTCTGGAAAACAGCGTAAAAACAATGAAGAGGGATTGGTTATTCTTCTTCATTGTATGAAGTATATGTAGCGTGCTTTTGGTCTTGAAACCATACTACATAACAGACCTGTCCTTGGTGCTGAACACTCCACAAACCAACATGCAGACCTTTCTTTGGTTCTAAATACCATTTACACGCAAATAAACAGGCCTGTCCTTGGTGCTGAACACCACCCACACACAATTATACAGGCCTGTCCTTGGTGCTGAACACCATCCACACACGTACACAATTATACAGGTTTGTCCTTGGTGCTGAACACCATCCACACACAATTATACCGGTTTATCCTTTTTGCTGAACGCCATCCATACAAACATACGGACCTCTCATTTAGTCCTTGGTGCTGAACATCACACCAATCGCAATTATTTGGATTACGTGCACTTTTTGTTAATTCTACGCCTGAGGTGCGACCTTGCCCGGTCTATTACAAATCTAATCCGACTTTCCACCCCCGATAATTACTTCCCTGGTAGATACGCTTCTCACGACACACCCTCTAATAAACTTCAGTCCTAACGGTAACCCGGGGCCGTGAACAACCAATCAATACGTCTTACGTCAACCTTAGAA
Organism: Branchiostoma floridae; assembly: GCF_000003815.2. Lineage (NCBI taxonomy): Eukaryota > Metazoa > Chordata > Leptocardii > Amphioxiformes > Branchiostomatidae > Branchiostoma > Branchiostoma floridae. Next base: position 7,613,811 of record NC_049992.1, on the reverse strand, counting down.
CTTTTGAATATAAACTTCAGTCCTAACGGTTACCCGAGGCCGTGAACAACCAACCAATACGTCTTACGTCAACCTTAGAACTTTTAAAGATCATGATCGTTGACAATTTGGTTCCTTAAGGTTAATAGTATGTATGGTGTGAAGTTGGTTTACATTAGGGCAAAGGCTGCATTGCCTTTATTATATGGATGACATCCGCGCGCTCATCAACTTTCTTCCGTTTCGTTCCCCCCAAAAAAGGGCGGTCATATTTTAACTCGTACAAAGAAGATGAAAAAAAAAACGAACAAATACACCCTGTGAATTGCTAAAACAAATTTTCGGGAAATGGACATTGCCAATGTTGTAAAATGCCTCTTTCCAATCGTAATTTATTACGATGTACTGCGTATTTCTTAACATTTCCTGTCATAATTTATTACACTGTATTGCATATTTCGTAACATTTTTAATCATTAGGTCATGTTGATTTGATTATATGGATGACATGCTCTGGAAACTCCAAAACTGAGGCGAGCGAGCGAATAAAAAAAGAAGTTTGGCCTTCCGTATGAATCTACGTGGTTAGGAGGGTTGAACATAGGACTAAAACACATAGTATGGTATACCAGCAGTTAAGTGAAGGGACCAGTACACCGTACGGGTGCAAAATGTTTTTTTCTTGTTCTTGGACCAATTCGAAAAAAAAAAGACCGGAAAAAAATCAGTGGAACGGATCTCGCCAATTAGAAAATGGACACACTATTTCGGCAGGCGTTTGGAGTCTTATCGGGCCAAGAAGACAACGAGAGCGAAGTTGAGTAGGGTTTATAGTCAATTGTAACAAGTTTCTACAGTCAAGTTTCTACAGTACAGAGACAGTTAGCCTTTAGTCATGAAGATGGGATTGTAAGATACCAGTGGGAGTCGGATAATCCGCCAAACAGATTCCTTTCTAGCAAAATTGACCAATTACGATTGTTTTGAGTATTGCCAATTCTCAAGTTTCCACAATCAGGTCCAGGTTCAGTTCTGGACCTAATCCTCTGGACCTGACCAGGACCTATACCTGAATTGTCTGTACTGGTACTTCTCTGTGCCAACAATTTTTTTCTTTCTGTCCTTTCGCATCTTATTCTTTGACTTCAGATTTATTTTGGCATTCTAAGGCATTAGTTATCTGTTTTCTGATACTTTTTTTCAATCTTCGACATGCTTATATGTGCTCATTTTACAGCTGCTTTAATTGCACAATTTACTATGTGGTCAATTTTGTTTTGTTTTGAAACGGCCGAAAATTGATGCGAGCGCGGATGTCATCCATATAATCAAATCAACATGGCCTTATTTGTTTTATGTGCCACATAAAGACATAGCATTTAAAATATATGACGCAGCGGGCCTAGTCCAATGGTTGATTCGTCCCCTCTGGAACTAGAGGCCGTGAGTCCGACTCAGGCTGTGTCGCTAACCCAACATGCACACTAGGGAGAGAGAGAGAATGGTTTATTCATTTCACAGCCAACTTGCGGCTCGAAAGCCAAATTATCAGGCTTGTTTACATTGAGTATCGCACCTTATTGATACTCAGAAGAACATATTGTACAATTATAACATAAACAATACAATACAATAAGACGTGTAGCATAAATATCATAATGGATAGATATTGCAGATTCGAGCGCAATGTCAAAGGGCAAATTAGAATAGGGTTAAAACTATACATATTAAAAGTCTGATCATGCTAAAACTGGTTGACTTGACCTATATACAACGTTAGCTAAAAACAGATTGTCCAGACTCCTGGTGAAGTATATACAAAGAGTCTACTACTAGAAAGGGTTGCGATCCCTGGGACAGGACGTTAAGCCGTGGTCCACTGTTCATTGTGCTTGTCAAAAAGAGCCAGGAGAATTTTCCTGGTACAGTGAACCTGTAAATACTGTACATAGCGTCTGTCTTCTCTGTCACGACCAGTGGAAAAATAACTCTTCCGAGGGCTTAATTGGGTCAGTATCATTTTCACTCTCTTTCAGCACCGGAGAGGCTTTGGGGAATCAATTATATTTTCGTTGAACACCAGGATATCGTAGATTTGCATACTTCAAGGATTACTGATGCTGCATTATTAAATCTCTTTACATTAAAATTAACGGTCTTTTAAATAGGTATGAGAGGACCCAGGGAAAATATTAGAATTAAAGTTGAATATAAGTCCGCGTGTAAATAAGTGAACACATTATTACTCTAAGGCAAAACAACGTAGCTTGAGAGTTGATATTTGTCGGTAGAGACAGATTTTAAGCAAAATTGAAATACAATTGAGTGTCTTGCAGAAAAATTGCCAGGGACGGGGGGGGGGTGCCATAATAGAATTCTGCAACTTATGCATATGACCCACTACTCACCGAGTCACGTATTCTATCTACATAACGTGACGTCACATAAGATCATTCCTCGACAAAGTCTAGATGGCCGACGTGTAATTTGTGTTGGAAAATATCGTTTAACTTCGCATCAGAAACAATTTATGTTGGAAAATATCGTTTAACTTTGCATCAGAAACCTCATAACGCCTGTAAGAAACAGCTAAAAGCCCATCTAACGCTGCTAGATTACCGTAGGGAGCGTTCAACACCCAGCCTTCATACCCAATATGGGCTCAACTCCTACATCTGCCGTGTACGTGGTTATTGGAGCGCCCAAACGCAGAGCCGACGAAATTGGACACGGGTATTGAACGGGGTGCAATATCGGGAAATTGTCTTCTCGGCATGGATGGGTAGCAGCGCACAGGTTCACAAGCCGCTGGAGTGTTGTGTGTATTGATATGTATGTGGTGCACCGGTGGTGTTTCTTTCTCATATCTAGGGAAGGAAGTTTCCTTGTAGTTTCCGTAGGAAGATTGAATAGGTATACACTAATATTGAGTTTGTGAATTTGAGTTTGCCATCTCGTTGCATGCCCAGTCACGTTTTGATGAAAATTTCCTTTTTTTTCTGTCATATTCAAGCAGTGTAACCCAACTATATGGTGGGATCATTGTCCACTTTGTATGCCCACTATCAAACACTGAACAGAGACGGGGGGCGACACAGGTTATCTTGGTACTTACGACCCGCTGCTCCAGTCACGTGTTTCCGAAGTCTTCCCGAAAACTGTAGTAGGCCATGAACAACTTTTGGGTACCGTAACTAAGTCCTAACGAAGTTTTGGTGAGATAAAATTTAGTTTTACCATAACAAGATAAACTAATAAAGTTGACGATTTATCTGCTGTGTATTTTAGTTGTGTCTACTGTCTTATGACTACCAATGCAATTTGTTGAATCACACACTTTAATATATATATATAAGTTTGATAATTGTAACAAAAAGTCATCTGTAAACTTTTGAACTGTGGAAAGTAAACGATTCACATTTGATTTGCGCAACACTCACAATTCACACAATCAAGTATCTTTATTATATCCACCATTTACACCAACTGTGCATCAATTTCTACTTCACATATTGCCAAGGGTATCTTTAAACGTTCGTGATTGATCTTATGCTTACGTGTTTGGCAAGAAGTTTATCTCTTGAGTGCCATTTATCTTCAGGTGGATGGCTGTGAATTCTTAATCCATAACTTGAAAAGACGCGGAAGGATCTTGATGATATTCAACAAGTGTCTGTTAACAGGAGTCAGGAAGACGAAAGTCAAGTTCGATAATGAGCCTCCTATCAGCTTTCTGCACGGCACTACAGCAGAAAGTCCGGTTTTGATATTTCTATGAATCCATCTTTTTTTTCTTTTTAAATGCATATCATTTCTATTGCACTCAGTTTCGGTTAGGGGGCTGGAGCAATAAGCTAGTTCATACTTCCTAGTACTCATGCGCAGCGACAGGAATTGTGGGTAGTATCTCAAAGGTGAATGCCGCTGACTTGTAACCAGTTCTCGTCTCGACAATCGTCTCGATTTGTATAAAAGACGTGTTTTGTATATTTCTCGGTGACTTCACCTTTGACATATTACCCACAATTCCTTTCGTCGCGCATGCGCACTCGGAGATGTGAACAAGCTTACACCACTGACATGCCATCAGAAACGTTGGGCCCGTAGACCTTGCTACGGTGGCTAAACATTATAGTTATTCAAGGAATGTGCAATAATTTTGGATTTACATATCGCTGAACGTAGCTCAAACTCAAGACACACTTTTGCGTTTGATTTATTCGTGACACGCTTTTCCAAGGTAATACACGTTACGTGTGACGCAGTGCAAATGAAGCAATACCACTTTACACGAACCCAAAATCAATGTCCAATACTTTTACAGCGTTACGAGCGTACTGAGTACCGTATTATGTACAACGCGCGCGTTGTTATAAAGTAGCAGGAGATTGTAAAGATAGATCGCAGCAATTTAACCTTGAACTACACTTTAGGAATACTGTAAATGCATTTAAGTTCGCGGGGATTTGATTTCGCGGTAGCGGGAAAAATGACTTTTCGCGGTGGTTTTAAGTTCGCGGTGAAGCGGCCACCGCGAAAACCGCGAACATTAAACCACCGCGAATATTTCTGCATTTACAGTAGTTGACGCATGACCTGGTTATATGGACAGTCTTTGTAGCAAGTTCATGGCCATGGACCATATCTCTTTCAATTTGATAACTTTGATGATGATAACCTTGCTGCAAGACCATGCCAGAACTGCAAACAAAGTAAAACAGGTAAACAGAATTATATCTCTAACAAAAAAGGAAAATGAAATATAGATATAGATATAGATTAAAAGGGAAATGATATCTATTTCGAATCTATTTCTACTTAAACTGTTTGAAGTGTTTGGTGTCTTTTCCGTATGCAGTGAGAGATGAATTAATTGTCCAACATTTTCATAGATAAACGATTTGAAGGACTGAAGCAATTGCAAGAAGGTCATTTTTTCTGGTGGGTAAGGTATGAAAAGCCTGCGATGTTTTTTTAGTTATCTAGGAATAATCTCCTTTCAGAACAGAATTGTAACATTGGCAGATAATAATCTTAATCATTGTAATTTTGTTCATGTTTCGCTGTTACTGTAGCGATGTACTGTTGGTATTTTGAATACCATTAAAAACATGGAGGATTTTGATCCGATCAAAGCAAATTTTTCTATATTTACCTTCACGGAAGGGAGGGATGTGTTTTTGCTCTGTTTCTTCTTATCTTTCCATAGCCTTCCTTGACGTACATCTTCCTCATTGTTCCATCGTAACTACAAAAGAGAAGATGTTGATTTATACGCCGGTATACCGCAGGCGTTTAGGGAAATGTGTTTTTCAGTATCGAACTGTGGGAAATTGTGACAAAGTACGGCGTATATTTTCACACGGAAGTCGCGCGGATAGTGATCTGCCTTGCGGGTCGATTCCGGGATCATCATTAAGGCCTACGTCACATTTCCATACCGGGGCCGGCAGCTTTCGGGAACGAAAAGTGTGATATGAAAGACATCAAACTACACAAGACTAGGGCTGGGTACTGGTACGGTGTGCCGGTACAAAGCCGGCTTTTCTTGTTGGACCGGTTAAAAAAAACGGACCTGAAAAAAAATGGTGGACCGGATGTTGGACCGATTGACAAATAAACTGATTATGTGAACAGACATTCACACATTTTTGGGCTTACCGGTCGAAGAAAATAACAACAGCGAAGTAGAGTAGAGTCTACAGTAATTTCTGCCAACTTTTACAGTCAATTGTTCAGAGGCACTTAGCTTTGTAGGGTTTCAAAACGCCAGTGGGAGTCAAATACTACACAAAGCAGATTTCTTTGTACCGAAATGGACCATTGTTTTGAGTACTTGTATTGTCCATTCACAAGTTTTCACATAATGAATCAGGTTCAGGTCCGGACCTGGACCTGGACCTGATGCAGTATGACTCATACCAATGGTCCATTTCACTACAAAGAAATGTGTTTGGTGGAGTATTAGACTTACACTGGCCTCTTAAAATCCTACAACACTAACTGCACATGTACGATTGACTGTAAAACTTGGTAGAAATGATATAAACTCTACTCTACTTCACTCTTGTTATTTTCTTCCACCTGCAAGCGCTAAAACGTGTGAAGGCCTGATCAAATAATATGTTAATTTTCTAATCGGTCCAACATCCGGTCCACCTAATTTTTTCAGGTCCGGTTTTTCTGGACCGGTCCAACAAGAAAAACCGGTTTTGTACCGGTACGCTGTACCGATACCCAGCCCTACCCCTGATTAAACGAGGGCCAAAACGACTTGTGTTATTTTATGCATTTAGCACAAATAAAAAAGAGTCGACATCTAAATAAAATATATGTGGATTGTGCTGGGGACCAATGAGGGTTATAAACTGTCTTCCTGTTTGCTTATTAACTATAATAAGCAAAGGTGATAAATCAGAAGAGATAATAGCAAAGTGTACATATATGAATGAATGGTTTACTAAAAGCGTGATACTTTGCAGCTAAAAGCTGAATTACGTATATTGCACAGTACAGGCAAGGTAAAAAAAATATAATACATTGGAACATGCATTATAAATGCATCTATAAAAACTTGAATATGGAATAAATGTGAATAAAAACTATCAAGACAGTGGTAAGCAAAAAATAGCAAGTGTATATCTGGTCACCGAAAATTGAGCAGACAAATTATAACAATTCGATAAATAACAAGTCACAAAAAGGAAAAGAAATACACTTGGCTTTGCCCTCTAATACCTATAACAACTAAAGGACAACACGTGGATATATAACAATTGATAAGTAGACTAACGAAAGTATGAAAATAACAAACCATTACGAATGTATAACTTATCTTTGAGAATTTATCACTGACTTGGCAAGGTAATGGTAACAATTCGATAAATAAATGAATTTTATTGTTCAACTATCGCAAATGGGACAATTTATGGCAACCAATAACAACTAATAGCTATATAGACAACAGTACTACGAGGCTACATACAAAACAACACAATATCATCGATAACAGTACAGTCATATATGAGTGATCTGGTCTCGCATTTGGAATACAGTATAAAGAAACTGACCTACGTATGTGGATATATGAGTTGAACATGATGGCAGTATTTGGAAAATATCGTTATAAATGATACGGCAAGGACAGGGAAACGCGTTACATGTATTAAATTCTGTTGAATTTTTCAGTCACATCTAGCGGGCAAACCTATGGATTAGTAATCTTTCACCGTTCTTAAACATTCTGTGATTAAATGACCACAAGGGCACGGAAATAACGGACACACTTCGCCTTCGGTCAGGCTGTGGCCAACTATATATTTAACAGCCGTACTCATACGTTGGATCGCAAAATTCCATCCATGTTACATCCTACATACTTGGATTAAATCAGTCAACCAGACAATGAAGTCAACTGAATTCAATAATCTCCAGACAGATTTACCGGTGTCATAAGATAGTATCAAAGCTGGTCAAGGAGTATAGCCGGCCAAAGGGAGTCAGCCGGGCTCTAGCTGGGAATCTGCGATCAGTCGGCTCGAAGAAAGGTGCCCGTCTGACTCCCTTTGGCCGGCTATACTCCTTGGCAAGCAGCTTTGATACTATGTTATGGCACCGGTAATAATCTGCGTGGAGATTATTGAATACAATGGATGACAGGCTGACACGGGTCATAAAAATTTTAACGGTTAGCCTTACTGATCGACAATTCTGAAATGTAAGCCACAGATAATAGTGTAATGTTGCGTAGTTTTTACAATGGGGAACTACATCAAGCATAATTGTGTTGTTAAAGATATGTAAACGATTCAGTTACATTCGGGATTCAGTTAACGTTACATTCATGTTTTACATCAGTGAAACCTCCATAAGCAAGCAATTTTATTACATAGGGCTTCAGAGTCGCCAGTCTTGCAAAATGGTTTGTTTTGTTTTATCTTGATATTTCATGGCTATAGTTTATGTTATATCATTATGTATTGTTGCAATGCAGTCCGTATCTTTGTAGTGTTTCTTTATTTTGATTTTGAAGATTTTGAATTGATGTTGGATAATGGATATGTATGGTTATTTCATTAAGCTCCACACAGTGTTATTCTAGATCCAATTGTAGGGATTACCGTTAACACCAATCGATGAAGCCAGCTAACAGCCTATCAATAACGATAAAAGAAGACCAGAACTCTCCATGTATCTGATGAAGAAAACCCCTCACCCGGGCCCATACCGCCTCTGTGAGCCCAAACACCGCTGTTTTAATCTCCTCCTACCATTCTTACGCTGAGGAATCTCGTCTGGGCGCAGTCACATAGGTCGCACGACCGTCGTACGATTTTGATGCCATAGGATTTTCAAGAAGGCTGTGACACTGAAACAGGTTGACATAGGTCCAAAACAGAAATTTGTGTACCAAGACAGTTGAGCTTTGCAGGGGACGTTTTTGCCCCGAAAAATGCTCGAAGTTAGCGATCGTACGACGATCGCACTACCTATATGTGACTGCATATCCGATGAAGAAAAAACCCTCACCCGGGCCCATACAGCCTCTGTAAAACCAAACCACACTGTTTTAATGCCCTCCTACCTTTTCTTTCGCTGAGGAATCTCGTTCCGGCGCAGTCACATAGGTCGCACGACCGTCGTACGATTTTGATGCCATAGGATTTTCAAGAAGGCTGTGACACTGAAACAACCACTGACATAGGTCCAAAACAGAAATTTGTGTACCAAGACAGTTGAGCTTTGCAGGGGACGTTTTTGCCCCCCAAAATGCTCGAAGTTAGCGATCGTACGACGATCGCACGACCTATCTGTGACTGCATATCCGATGAAGAAAAACCCCTCACCCGGGCCCATACAGCCTCTGTGAAACCAAACCACGCCGTTTTAATCCCCTCCTACCATTTCTAACGCTGAGGAATCTCGTTCCGGCGCAGTCACATAGGTCGTGCGATCGTCGCACGATTTTGATGCCATATGATTTTCAAGAAGGCGGTGACAGAACCAACCACCGACATGGATCCAAAACAGCAATTTGTGTACCAAGACAGCTGGACGTTGCAGGAGACGTACGTTTTTTGTCCTCCAAAATTCCCGTAGTTAGTACGACCCGTACGACGATCGCACGACCTATATGTGACTGCATATCCGATGAAGAAAACCCCCTCACTCGGGCCCATGCGGCCTCTGTAAGACCAATCCACGCTGTTTTAATCCGCTCCTACCATTTCTACGCTGAGGAATCTCGTTTCCACACCTCGAAATTAATATTTTCCTTCCGCCGGCTCCCACGGGAAGGCTCTATAATGGGCTCCATTGATCTTTTCTCCTCGCTGTCGTTTCCAGTATCAACAAATTGCGGCTTCCTACATCACACGATCTCAGCGGTGGACAGAAAATACAAAATGAATCGCAATGAAGTGGAATAGAATTTACAGAAAGTTCGAAATGGAACGAAATGTCTCCTCGCTGTCGTTTCCAGTATCAACAAATTGCGGCTTCCTACATCACGCGATATCTGCGGTGTATATAAAATGTCAAATGAAACGGACTTAACCGAATGGAATGTACAGAACACTAGTGCGAAATGGAACGAAGCAAACTGATTCAGAAGTAAAATCGTATTACGTATTACGTATTCGAAAGCCGTCCGTAACAATTAAGAGAATTAGTTAGCCTTAGGAACAGAACAATGCTGTAAACTTTAATCTTGCCTCATTCTGGATAAAATTTTGTAAACAAAACGTTACATTTATTTACTGCCCACTTCAGTACATCAATTTTGCCAAGGTAAAGTTTCCTATCATTCCCACCGATTCCATTTCATTTTGCTTCATTTTTCATACCATTTCGTTCTTCTGTACGTTCCATTTCGTTCTATTTTGCTCATTTTCCTTCACTTACGCACTTTCTATACACCCGGTATCAGCGTGACGCATTGGCGGGCGTTGATGGCAACGGTAGCCTCGCGGACCAGGCTCTGACATTTTTAGTCTGGTACGTACGCCTCATATCATAAACTTCACGGGTCTCCTCGGTAACTTAGGAGCTTTGAGCCCCGTGTAGAAATAGGTAAATATGTCAAACAATGTTTAGACCTCAGGAGCAGCAGTGTAAAGGATACGTTAAACACGGTATCTTGATTTATCTATTTGTTATCCTGCATGCATGTACAGATCAGTGAAATACCTTGCGAAAGCCGCTGCACTTCTGTTGTGTCAATAAAGGTCGGTGTGTTTGTCGAAAATCGCGAATCTGTGCCCAATCAACACCCCTATACCCCCCCGGTCACACAAACACAAACCGCCAATAATTAAAAAGCCACCTCTCCTTGAAGGCTACGAAGACAGCTTTTGCTGGCTTATACACAATATTAAACGGGTATTTCACTTCAGCCGCGGGGCCTTGTATCGAGACTACCAACGCTGACACACCACCTTTACAGCACGGCTTGTTGTGTTATACACGGTTAAAAATGTCCCGCGCCTTGCCATTCCCGTCTCAACATGCTTTTGACACTGAACACCAGACTCTTCCTATATTTACACAAACGCGACCGGTCTGGGCTTCTAAGTGAATGGAATTTTCTAGCTGTGTTATCGAACTAAATCCCTCCTTGAAATGGTCTTAACACTAAGGAAAGCTCCTTGTGATACTAAGTAAATTCAATTTAGTACCTTACATGTTATGTTACCTCCTTCATGGGACGCTTTCGGAAACAAAATGAAAATGTAATATATTTCTGGGCTGAAACTGATCCTGATGAAATCTACAAAATGGATTTCGTAATGAAAAATGAATGGTGTTATTTGATGTGTGTGTTACTTTATCCTACCCCGAGTAGGCCACAGCATTCCTATTACTAGTATATGCAAAAGGATAAAAAATGGCCCCCTAGGTATGTAATGATTGTCAATGCATTACAAAGCAACTAGACTATAGTCGACGGTTTACAACAATATGAAAGCCAGAAAAGACTGCCTTTGGCAAGTAGATCTATCTCCTTGTAACAAACAGAGCACTTAACGGACCGATAAGATATAACCGCATTCTTAGCTACTCACTCAACCAGAGGAGGGCTTGTATACTTCCCAGCATTACTTGCAATACACATATTCCACATTCCAGACTGTTGAGTAGCTACGACCAAGGATTGTCATGATACATTCGGCAGCCAAGCAACTGGAACAACTTGATCAATGGATGATACCTGAAACGTCTGAATGTTTCTAAGATCATATCCAGTTGCTTGAGTTACCACTACTTGGCATATCTTATTACTTGGATGTTCAAGTAATTAATACTTGGAAATGACCAATGTAATTTGATCAGTACATTTTTTGTTTGTTTTTATGATTGTCAAAACTCTAACACGCAACGGTACAGTCTGTTGTTCCTTTTCAATCCTATTGCGGAGTTGTACGAGCCCCAGCAGCATATATGTATATCCCCTATTTCAACCTCCTTGGTATATCATTTCACATTATTGAACGTTTATTTGCAATTTCACACCCGAAGGCTAATTGCATGGTAGAAACACAGGAGACATACATGTGACAATGAACGTGATAGACGTTATCATAATAGGAAGACTTCTCGAATATTAGTGATGGTTCTATCTAGACATGTTGGGTTTGGGTTTGACTTCTTATTTGAAAGCAGGGTAAGACAAAGAGCCCCGTTCTTTTACAAACAGGCATTCTTCAGAATCCCCTTAGAAGAGGCAATCTGTAGTAAGATACTTGAACCCCTGGCCTTTTCTTTCTAGTTTGTGTTAGTCCTATGCAATCATACATTCCAAAGCAGGGAAACAGTTACTAGTATGTTTTATCTACCAGCAACAACTCGTTGAGAAGCTCTTAAAGATAGACTTCTGTTTTGCAGCACATTCCCACATTTCAAGACGACATAAGCTACTGGTTAGCCTCTTGGTGTGCCCTTTTTACTTCATTATGTGGACTAAAGCAGTGAGGGCTGCACGAAACAATTCCGGTGTTGGATTCTAATTCGAGATTTTTAAAAATGTTAATCTGTCGGCATACATGTGACCTTAAATACATATGCACACATTCAATACATGGTATTACGTACACATATAATCACGCGCACGGACATACATACATACGCGCAAACACACACACCAGAAAAACATAGGCACGCACATATTTGGAAACCAAAAAATAAACTCACACAAAAAAAACTTATCTTTACATATGACAGATACGCACATACATACAAACACACAGGCGCGCGCACATTTACATACGTACCTTCACACACATACACACACACACACCAAACAAAACACATACTGACACACAAATAGACTCACACAAATACACACACTTATCCTACACATATTACAGGCTATAGGTACGCATATATACGCACAGACCTTTACGTACACAGACACACAAGCACACAGATACACATCAAGTCATAAAATAATACCATTATGATCCTAAATCCCTCCGGCGGAGGTACATATGTATATGATCACATCATGGAAATCTACAAAATACCTCCCATCCCTTAAGACATTCCCTCCTTGCGTCTCGGAGCCGTTCCACGTCTTCAGCCCCCTCCTTCCTCCCCTGAACGCCTTGAAGAGGCCTGACTCCTGCCGCCCGGTCAGGTAGATGAAGAAGACGCAGCTGAAGGTGCCGCTGATGAGGGCTGCGGCGGCGAGGCGCGTGAGGAGGGGCCGCCGAGCGCTCCACCATCGCACCGCTCCCGCCCGCATCGCGCTCACAGAACGGGACGGTTCCGTTCAACCTCACGGCTCATCCTCAGTGAAAAAAAAAACCCGCTCCTCTCTCCAATGATAAACGCTGTCGATTCGGAACGGGCGGACCCCGAAATTTCCCACAATTAGTCAGCTCGGTCAGCTGGAACCGGGGAAGGGTGAAGCTGCAGGTTGATCATTGGTTCGTACAGACCTGCGAACGCTGGGAGATTAACCATTCTACGCACGCCACAAAGCGATATTAGGTGCGCAGTGGTTCACACAGCCACAGCGCTAGAACCTTTATACTCTAAATGGGGAAATATTCGAGTTTTTTTTTCTCCCCCCCCCCATTTTTTATTCCCAAATCATACATTACAGAACATTGTAAGCTATTCAACTGCACATGTATACAAGTAGGCAAATATATCCACGAATGTTTATACCGTAGAACCAATAGTGTAAATGACATGCTAGACCCTGTATGTTGATTTATTCATACCTATAGATATCCATATATGTGTATTTAGTTGTACTGTAAGTAGTTGTCATACATGTAGACCTTACGAAAGTCGCTGTACTTTTGTCGTGTCAATAAAGATTATGTGTATCACTGTAACGGTATGGATGTATATAACCTTTAAAAATATACACAACTAAAAACAATAATTGTAATTTTCGTAATTTTCGCTGGGACCGACTCACCGCGAACTTTAAAACTCCGCGAAAAATTCTGTACCCGCCTACCCCACTTGTTTCAATCGTGAACTTTTAACCACCACGAACACTCCGTTTTCTCCCAACAGTTTAAAATTAACCCCCCCCCCTCGTGAAATATGCCCTTATACGGTATGTATTAGTGAGATTGCATAGTTAATTATTCAATGCATGATTAATTATGCAATTGTATTCTAATTGTTATTTTACCCACGCGTCTATGTGTTACTTGGCAATTATTTGTCTTATTGAATAGAATTATGCTGGTACTAGTATTAATAGTGTGTAATAACAATTTGTAGTGATGCATCAAAGATATAAGTTTTAAAAATGCTTCTTAAATTAGTTTTTAGTTGGTCATGATCCAGGCATGAGAATCTTCAATACGATGAAAGCGGCTACCTTAAACGAAGGAAGATATCAGTTGTTTCTCAAAATATGACATAAATTTTTCTACTCTTCCATCGGTCGATCATGATAATTTTGGTTATATCAATAGATGTGTATTCAATAGTGATTCAGCGCGATTGCCACATATTTGCTGTTACAAACTTCTGATAAATAAACAAGATAACAAGAACACATCAGCATTCAGTCAGTATACTACACACACCATAGAATATGGAACTACATATCAAAAATTTAATGCACACACACAGTGTCACATTTGCTTTTTGCTCTTAGTTATTGCTTGTGAATTTTCATATGTAACGTTTTTTCAACTTATTCATAACTTCCTGTCTTTGCTATGCCAATTGCTACTGATCACAGACTTACGTACTGTGGTTTTGAGTCATCTTAAACATTTCCCGCTCTGTATTTTCATTATTATAATAGCCATAACGACAAAATAGAATAAACCAACACCACAAGGGGCGTCGTGTCGACAGGCGCCACAAAAATCCTTTACATACATATTGTATCCACATGCAAGTCCCCGGGGGTGAACCTAGCTCGCGGTTCGCATATTGATGATTCCGTGTTGGTACATCAGATGACACGTAGATCGAGATGAACAGACGCTGTCTGAAAAAATGAATGTATGAAAACCACAGCCTTCTCATGCACTTGTTACCTCCATGAAAAATGGAGGTACTGTTTTGAGTGTGTCTGTGTTTTTCTGTACATGTGTGTGTTCTGTCTGCTTGTGTTTCCGGATATTGTGTCATAACTTGATAATCTCTGGATAGATTGTAATGATATATGTTTTTTAAAGCTTTATTGAAAAATAACAATAACTCAATACATTGTTACATTTACATGTACAGGTTCATTACTACATCTTCGACTACTCCAGATAAACCTTATACCTTATGTGCTTATACAAAAATTCGACAGTGGTTTCTTTTTGCTTTTACCACATAGTACATACATAACATACATGTAATGATATTTGGCATGTGAATAGTTGTTGGGAAGACGAAGGTCAAGGTCGATTTAGGGTTCCAGTTTTTGTATTTTTGTAACTTTTGTCCTGGACATGCCACGGCCTAGTTTTGTTTCAGTCGTTGACGATTTTTCTGTTTCTTCGTTTTCTAATTCCTATAAGAGATTACCAGTGTGTGAAAGAATGTGCAAATACTGTACATCTAAAACAGTGGGAGACGAAACACATTTTATTTCCAAATGTCAATTCAACCAAACCGAAAGAATCACTCTGTTTAGAGAAGCCACAAAGACTTATCCCAACTTCACGATAACAGACGAACAGAAAGACACTTTTCTCTTGAAATCGCAGAACCCACAAATTTTAGAAAAGGTGGGGCGTTTCGTCTCCCTCTGCTTCCAAAAAGAAGTCAAACCCAACCTGTTTAGAAATAGCCAACACTAGTATATAAGAGTATGATATTGTTCATAACTGTCACTTGTATATTTACTATGTTTATACCATGTACTTGCAATTAGCCATCGGGCATGAACTTGCAAATAAACTTCTTAATTATTTACGACTAACTGTCGCAGACTATTTCGATCCATGTTTTGTAATTGCTGAGTTTTGGACGATGACATTGCATGTTTTAAGATAATGAATCATGAAATGATTGATACTTCTGAAGCTATTGCAGTGGAAACACCTACGAAGCCGAAAACTTTACCTCCATTTTCCAGGGAAGTAACTTATACATGTGGTGCAGTTCAGTAATTCAAAATCTCATCGAATGTTCATTTTCAAGTACGATGTCCATAACGGCCTTGGGTGGCGTTATTGTATTAATTCAATTTTTGCCGTATCTACCTTTCAAGAAATCAATTAATCTCTCTTTTTCATAATCCATCAATTTTCATTATGGGTATGATGCAGTGAACCACTCAGGGGGCTGAGTGTGTAATTCAATCTTCTGAAGTGCTCGAAAACGCAATTTATCGTTCCAACGTGAAGATAACTGTACGTATAACGGAGCAAATGAGATATAATTCGTTTTGCTGATTGCGGACACATAAAGTGGCAACATTTCCATGACCGGGTCAGTCTATCTGTATGAATGAGTAGTAGAGAGAGGTTCTTTGCTCTTGATTCAAATGATTCCTACTATTCCTTTTAGGAAGGTAGTCTAGAGCAGCCAACTTCACAAAACAGCTAGATATTATACTTAAAAGCTACTTTCACCTGATTCGTCTGCATCCCTTGTTTTGGATTTGGTTTTCTGTTTTGCTAACAGATAATTCTCTAATTTAGATTTATCTCTTTATGATTTGTAGATCATGTTCAGCTTTGATCATTTGCAGCGTTATGATTTTTTATGGTAAAGTTTCTCATTTAGAGTCAACAAACAAACCGCAATACGAACTCAGCACGCATGCATTTGCCTTATAAGGCTTAGCTTATTGTTACGCTTTCAACGTACGGGAAAAGAAGTCAAAAGGGTTGGTCATAGTCTCTACGTATACAAGACTGACTACAATGGCCATTATAGGGAGAATAATTTGCCAGGGGAGATTTTGCTATACCAGAGGAGTTGGCCGGCCGCGCAGCCAGAGGGGAAACATTAACCTTATTAGCGTGGCCAATTTCACGACTTTTTTTTTTGCCGTATTCTACGATCCCCGCACCCCCGTAGGAAGGCTTGATGGAGGCAAGGTTGCTCACGCGAGCGGCTCGTGTGCGTGATGGATGACTCCGCGTGGAAATATTGACGACAATCGTGAGAGATCGTCACGCTATCCGGACCTGTCTGTCAGAAAATGTCAACGTTCCGCAGTGCATTTATCATCCTCTCGTGCGGCTTGCCTCCATGAAAAATGGAGGCATTGTCTTTGATGTGACGTGTGTGAGTGTGTGTGTGTGTGTTTGTTTGTGTGTTTGTGTGTGTGTGTGTGTGTGTGTGTCTGTGTGTGTGTGTCTGTGTGTGTGTGTGTGTGTGTCTGTCTGTCTGTCTGTACGTACTATTTACGTTTTCGGATATTTGTAGTCAGCATCTCTGGATGGATTGTAATGATATTTAGTATGTAGATAGATGTTGGGAATACGAAGGTCAAGGTCGACTGTGGCCCCCTGGTGTATTTCCTTGGTACTGCAGCAGAACTGTAGTTTTTTGTGTCTTGTTCTGGACATGCTGTGATCTTAATTTTTTGGCGGCAGATAGATTTTCATGTAAGGAAGAAGTGGTGTAGGTTTTGGCCCCCTTGCCAGCTTGCTCTGGAACTGCAGGGGCGTTTGTCTATCATTTTGCTTTAGATGTCTGTTTGTTATTGCTGCTTGTTTTTACTTCAGATGTCGGAAATGAGAGACGGAAAAACAGCCATACATGTACAATTGCAATGGCAATGCCACATCATTTTCCAGTGCCGTTGGCCCATGAAAAGCAAAATAACACAAACAGGCAACAGTATAATTCCGGACAAACACTTTAATTCAGGAAAACTCTAATTTATTTCAGAATGGATTAACCAAATAAATGAATATTTGTAGTTATGATATATCAAAGGATGATGAATATATAGATGCAATTAGATGTCTCCATAAAGAAGGCGAGCCAGAATTCTGCCAGAATTCTGCCAGAATTCTGGGACCCTGAGCCAGAATTCTGCAGACCTTTCTTCGTAGAGACATCTAATTGCAACCTAAGTATTCACTATCATTTGATATATCATACCAACAGATATCAATTCATCTGGTCAATCTATTTTGAAATTATTAAGGTTTTCCGGAATTAGAGTGTTTGTCCGGAATTATACTGTCGCCTGTTCACAGTACAAGCAAATGTCTTCAAACCCTCGTCTAGTCAGGTAGACTCTCGATTTCACAGTATAAAAACTCCTTGATTTAACTCTATGATAGCATTAAGCCTTTCGACCGTTTGTATAATACATGTACCTTTATAGGCCATGTTGATTTCATCATATGGTCTAACCACAGCGCCGCCACGCAGCAGAGAATCAGAGTAGCATTTCACGATGCCTTTTGGATCATCATATCACAACCAAGATCTAGCAGCAACAGCTGGCTTTTTGCACAGATGCGCGTAGACACCTTTGACGCCAGGAGGCGTAAGCTGACGCATTCCTTTGCGACTTGCCTCCTGGCGTCTGGTAATAGCCCTGTCACAATATCCACGATCTTCGGGCGTATCGATGGAAAATCAGCCATGTTTAAGATCAACTGAGGGTTGCGCGTATTTTTCACCTGAAAACCGTCCGTGTCACATAATGGACAAAACCTCTGGTCACGTTTAATTGCACACTCGTACCGGTTTTGTGTTTCCCCGAGGATGTCATCCATATAATCAAATCAACATGGCCTTATGACCTGATCTAGAACAACCATCGTCACATGCCAACCAGGACACGTTCGGTCGTTAATCATCACACAACAGGCTGGTCCCTAGGGGTCTCTTCTCATCTCTCGCGTACAAGAAACTGTCACGTTAACAATAACCAGGGCCTGACAAAAACCTATATGCAAATCTAGCGGTGGCAGGCGGACAGTATACATTAGGGATGGGTACCGGACTACCGGTACAAAACCGGTTTTTCTTATTGGACCGGTCCAGAAAAACCGGACCTGAAAAAAATTCTTTGGACCGGATGTTGGACCTATTGCAAAATGAACAGATTATATGATCAGGCATTCATACATTTTGGACCTGATCCTCTGGACCTGAACCGGACCTGGACCTGAATTTTCTGTACCGGTACCAACCCCTAGTATACATGCATCGATCGAGGCAAATGGATATTGTGTCCGCCTGCCACCGGTAGATCTACTTGGATATTACATTAACAAGTTCTAGGAGAACAAATGTGTCTCCGGTTACGTTGTCGACAACTGCAGCCATGCTGTTTACACCTGTCAATCATTCTGCCGACGTCTGTTGTAAAAAAACACATGCCACCTAGCGATAACTGTTGGTCATGCAGGCCTCCTGGTCAGATTCATCATGAAAGTCTGATAATGAATAGCCTCCATAGCAGGCTTTCTGGTGCCTTTTTTTGGCTCATAATACACTTTTGCTGGCCATTTCTATTTGTACTCGGTTGCTGATTGCTGGCCTCGGAGGCCGGCAATCAGAATACGCCAGGAATCAGCGACCGAGTACAAATAGAAATGGCCAGCAGAAGTGTATTACGAGCCAAAAAAAGGCCACAGAAAGCCTGCTATGGAGGCTAAATAATAAAGAGGTTTACGATTCAAAGTACGCATGCGCATTGAAATGTATTCAGGGTGATAGGTCAAAGCTGAAAGCCCCTAACTTATAAACAGTTCTTCGTTTGCAGAACAATGTACAGACGTGTTTTGTTTATAACTACAAGAAGGCTTTATTGACACGACAAAAAGCGCAGTGACTTTCGTAAACTAAAAAATAGTGATAAATCTTAAAATTCTACTGACTTATGGGATATGAAATTCAATAAGAGATAACAAAAACTGTTAGATAATCATCTAGGGCTAATCGTGAGTGCCATTATTTTTTCTAATTACAAAACAATCTATGCATTCATCTATCTTAGCATTATGAGAGCTGTTGGATCTGAAGATCTAGTCAAATCTACTTCTAGAATCGAGAATCATAAAATCTGTAGTATTTAAACACCCGAATGTAAATAATTGCTAGCAGACACCCCATGCACGTTAAAGAACCCCCTCACGTGCTATGGGGCGGTGTGCGTTGGGACAAACCATTCTGTCTGGAGTTGGTGATTCACTACAAGTCACCAAGACGGAGGCCTGGCGAACCTTCGTGTCGTATCAGCCACACGGTGATTTACATCATTCACAATGCCTCGGAGAGGAGATAGGCGCCAACAGGGGACTAAAATGCCTATTGATACAGCATAACACGTTGTGCTGCCCCTACGGCTGATAAAAGGCTATGGGACTAATGAATGAATGAGCATGCCCGCAGGCAGTCATACAAGCAAACAAACAGTAAACCAAACAGCACCTCCGTATACGGAGGTGACGAGACCGTGTTATGATGAATCACTTATAAGACCTGGGCTTGAGCAGGGCTATCAACAGTTGATGGTAGATAATTTCAAAAGTCTATCAAATTAGACAACAATCAGAATTATTGAAAATCTATCCAGGATATGATGTTAGCTTGTCGATGGTTTATATTGTTTCCAAAAATGTGCATTTAAAGTTAAAGAGCATGCGTAAGAAATAGAAAAATAGAAGCCCACGAAGGTTGTTGTCCCTAACTTGTTTTCGGTGCTCAGCTACCAAAACAACTACTTATTCATATGATTTGTCTACGTCGTGATAGGGTAAAACGTGGTCGTACGTGTTGGAAAAAGTTCATACAATATGCTTTGTTTAATCACTTGCTTCTCAATTTCGTTGAGAGAGCAGCTTTTCAGACACTTTGGTCTCGCATATTATTTTCAGAGTCGTGGCTCAGTCAGCAAGCCCCTTGACTGGTGTAGGGTGTGTTTTCTCTCGCTAGGAAAAATCATGCCGGGACGGCCGCGTCCAGCTGGTAACTCTTTATACCTTGTGACATTTTGTTTTGTTTTCCCTTTTGGTCCTTTCGTAAGCTGAGATGCACCATTTAATTGTATGTGCACAATGTTAGATAGTGATTTCTTGAAAATATTCTTCCAGGCACGGCCGCACCCATGCAGCAGTCTCAGACTGAGTCGGACACGGACTATGCGCAGACCGACAACCCCTCGTATGGCTACAGACGAGGTAAGACATTTTGCTGTCACGGTTAAAATATAGAGGCATTTATATACAGCACATGTGTTATGATAGATTAACAAAAACACATTGGTTGGTCAGGTATGAACGATATTTTATGTACGGTGAGGTTTATTTAGTCCTAGGTCGTCACACAGTTTTGATAACATAGAGTGTTCAAGAACAGTTGTAAGAAAATCAACCGGTAAAAAGGATCTATTCGGTGCCGTGCTTTGTCATTTTTGGTATTAATTGTTACATGTCTGGAGCTCTGCGTTCCCTTTCCTTGTCCAGTGTGCCGATATGTATACCGACTTTAACTTCAATATACCATGCACACAGTCTATTAATGTCGCCTTTGATAAGGCTAGGAGCCTACATATTTGTGTCCGGAATCACTATTTTTGCCAGCGTTATACCCCTGCCACATCGGGCGAGAATTGGTCAGACGACGTGTCTATGACGTCTACGGGCCTTAAATAGCATTTTTTTGTTTTCTTGATCAATGCAACATTTTTAGGGATCGTCCGCGATTTCGGCCGATCGATACTCGCTGTGCACCGAAATCTGTTCTAATACCCCTGTCACATTTGGCGAAAATCGATCGGACTACGATTCTGCGGCAATCGCCCGAGCCTCGCTTATGATTATAACTTTATTGCACAACAATTGTACAAGGTACAAGGTATCGCATATATGTGCCAGGGACGGTTTTCAGGTGAAAAATAGGCGCAACCCTCTGTCGATCTTAAATATGGCCGATCTTCCATCGATACGCCGAAATATAATAATATGTGATAGGGGTATTAATTCACATTGTCGATCTTCTTGCACACTTCGCGATCGCTGAAAGGGTGGCCTATTTTAAAATCGATCGAGGGTCGCGCGAGTTTTTCGCCTGAAAACCATCCCTGTCACATTGAGCGAGACTCGTGCATCGCCTAACAATACATTTATGATAATTAGCCTCCCATGACATAGCGCCAACTCGGACCAGGGAAGACAAAAAATCCTCATAAAAAGGCAACAGTTCAACCAATTTTGATGTCTGAGTTATGGGAATCTTTTTAACCATTTAATGAACCGCACATGTAGAATAGAAATGATCAATTTCTACAATTAGACCATCGATCCACGTATCCTGGTAGAGGCTACCAGCATACCACCACAATGTCGGAATTTGTTGCTAGGTCAAAGAAAGTCTACATTTGAATGAAGCATGAGTCGGGAACTCGAAATTCGCCCGACACCTTAAAGCTCTGCGACCTCGAAGATCAATGGCGAGTAGTCGCTAATGTTAAGAACAAGCACAGCGAGCATCGGGCGGCTCCTAAAAATCACCGACACTAAGTGTGATAGTTATAAGCCCTTTCAAACGTTTGAGTACGCATGTGTGGCGACAGGAATTGTAGGTAATATGTCAAAGATAAAGGCCACTGAGACGTAAACAGTCTTGTCCCGAAAATTGTTTCATTTACGTAACAATACGTAATGTCGCCTGAAGAATGTCCACAAGTCAATGAGCTTCACCTTCGACATATCACGTACAGTTTCTGTCGCAGGTCGTTTTTGAATGTGCGGCAGGACTGCAACGTAGATTAAGTTAGCATAACAAAGTTATAGTTGAAGTCTTTATTCCCTACCCAATCATGCCTGCCCTGGCAAGCAGTCAAAACCCTAGTCTCTACCTGGCTGACTACGCTGGCTATTATAGGGAGAATGATTTCAATTTCCCGATTTTTTTTGCCAAAATCTACGATCCTCGCACCTCCGTAGGAAGGCCTGGCGGAGGCTACCAAAACCCACAACCGGTAGAAAACTCTGCGTAGTCGAGGAGAAAACGTATAAAAGCGAAGACCACATTTACTTTCGACTTTATTAATACTTTTTTTTGTTACGGCGTGTTTCAGACAACAAGGCGCCCACTGATGACAGCGATGCCAATGGTAAAGGTTTGTGCAGGAAGTTGTGGCTAACCGTGGGTTTTCTGTTCGTCATGGGCAACGC
This sequence comes from Branchiostoma floridae, assembly GCF_000003815.2. Classification (NCBI taxonomy): domain Eukaryota; kingdom Metazoa; phylum Chordata; class Leptocardii; order Amphioxiformes; family Branchiostomatidae; genus Branchiostoma; species Branchiostoma floridae. The sequence continues at coordinate 7,591,261 of NC_049992.1, read as the reverse complement.
CGTACTGCTGGCATATTTTGCAGGTCAGTTACCTTCGCCAGAAGGTTATGTTTTGGGCGTGTTTGTGTGTATGTATGTTAACGGCACAACCCTTGGAAGGATCCTGATTATATTTGGTAGGTGGGTAGGATGGGCCCCTTAGCAGCTTGCTAAGGTACTGCAGCGGAACTTCCACTTTCATATCTCGTTTTCTGGACATACTATGATCGCGATTTTTAGGGGTAGATAGCCCTTGGGACGTCCAGAGTACGCCTATCTACGAACTGAAAACTCGATCATTTCCCTGGCTTTGTCACCTTTCATAATAAAAAAAAAACACACGTAAAAGATGATTATAAATTACATAAGCTGTTTTCAACTCAGTTGTCCACAGTTTACACTATCTGGAAGCAATAAAAGACTGCCGTTCTTGGTGCCCTATACAGCACCTCATGACTGCCGTCACTGCGTGCCCCCTGTGTACGTCATAGCTACGTTATAGCGTGTCAGTCAGCACGCTTAAATACCTCGTTTAAGTGATGCTGGTGGGTGTGTTTGTCTGCCTGTGGAAAACATAACCCTGAAGAAAGTTGGGAATGGATCAGTAGCGGACATTTGATTTTTGGTATGTGAATCGGTGTTGGTAAAACGAAGAACGAGCTCGATTACGGACCACTTGGCGTTTTTCTGTGGTACTACAAGCTCGAAAACAATAGCCTCAGAAGGGATTGATGGATTTTAATAATTATTGGAGGTTGGTTGCTTGGTAAAGATGGACACGTCCCACGATAAAACTTTTTAATGTGGCATAGAAGCTTAGAATGAGACTGACTCGAAGAGACGAACATCTATAGTTGTTAATTACTAATTACTAATTAAGGTCCTCATTTGCATAGTCAATTAGATATTGCTACAACAGTGCTAAATAACGGGAATTTTGTATTTGAATATAAAATTGACAATCAATTATGCAAATGAAGTTCATTATGTGTCAGTGGCAGATATTATAAAAGGAATTTTATATTTGTGACATATTTCGCTAAGAAAAAGAAAAAGAAATCAACATTCAGGTCGAGTGGCAGAAAAAAGAATTCCGGTCCCTCCACCTACAGAACACGATGACATACATTTTTCTTCTTGTTTGAACACAGCTAAGGTGATGGCACTTTCTGATGAGATGGCCAAGCTTACGTCAAAGGACAGACTGGCGGAGCTACTTCACACGGAACTTTACCGTAAGTATCGTGTTTACCGTGTGCCCTGATATTGTAGCCTCTACC
>NC_049992.1:7578259-7589862 GCF_000003815.2 Branchiostoma floridae | reverse complement strand
GTAGAGGCTACTGATATTGTACAGTGATAATTCTAGCTAGACCATGAAAATAAAGAGAGTGACATCTTACGCTTTTGCCACATTCACAGTGCTTTTTATAAGAATTCCCTGTGATGTATGTATAGTTTGTACGTTACTGTGTGTTTTATAAAGAGACATATGAAAGAGAAACTTTAATACCTTAGCATCTCAAGCTTTGAACATCGCACAGCTATGTGTAAATTTCGCATAAGTGACCATCCGTTACATATAGAATCCGGCAAGCATAACCGTACTCCTTTAAATGATAGAACATATAAATTCTGTGACCACTTGTATCTTGAAGACGAGACACATTTTTACTAGAGTGTACATTATATGAATACGAACGCCAATCCCTATTTAATACTTTACAAATAGACAATAACTGTAAGAAAATGTCAAAACAAGACTTGTTTAAATAGTTGATGTCATGCAAGGACGATTATGCTATTGACGCAATATGTAAATATGCCTCCATGTGTTTCAAAAAGAGAGAAGAACATACTAGATGCAGCCATTAGAGATTGTAACACATAGTGTATTAGTTACTTTTCCATTTAGCCTAGTTTAAAATCATTGTATAAGTTAAGTTTTTCCTCTGCATCCATAAGACCACATGTGGTCCTTTTGTGCATTTAGCCCTCGGGCATGAATATGCCATAAAGATTATCATTATAAACACCAAATCTATCGTCTTTCAGGAACTGGTGTGTCTCCGGCCTCTTTGGGGAGTCTGGGACCACCTGGTCCCCCAGGTCCCCCTGGTTTACCAGGGATTCCTGGTAACCCAGGACAAAAGGGGCCCATGGGGCCAGGAGAGCCTGGGTTTCCTGGACCTCCAGGAGAAAGGGGACCCATGGGGCCGGCTGGCCCTGTGTCTGTGGGGCCTCCTGGACCTCCGGGAGAGAAGGGCTCCATGGGCCCAGCAGGCCCTCGGTCTGCCGGAACTCCCGGTCCCCCTGGACCTCCCGGAGAAAGGGGACCCGTGGGTGTAGCTGGACCTGGGTTTCCCGGGCCTCCTGGACCTCCAGGAGAAAGGGGACCCATGGGGCCAGCTCGACCTGGATTTCCCGGGCCTCCTGGACTTCCAGGAGAAAGGGGACCCATGGGGCCGGATGGGACAGGGTTTCCCGGACTTCCTGGACCTCCTGGACCCCGAGGAGCCCGTGGACCCATGGGTCCCCATCGAATGGCCGGTCCACCTGGACCTTGTGGAGCCCGTGTTCCCACAGAGCCGGATGGGCCAGGGATTGCCGGGCCTCCTGGACCTCGTGGGGCCCATGGACCCCGTGGACGCATGGGCCCCAAAGCATTGGCGGGATCCGTGGGCCCACCCGGCTCCAACAGCATGTGTCTGGAACCTGTCGGACCACGCCAACATCGCCAAAGTGCCGCACGGTTCATGTCGGATAAAGGTAAGTTTTTTATCATGAGCACACGATGTAGAGTACAATTATAACATTTGATGATATGGTGTTTTATCTCTTGTCGAAGTTTTTTATGATTCATCTTTTTTATCATTTCATGTGTCTCTAAGTAAAGAATTGAAGAAATTCAAGAATTAAGATCACCCAGAAGGGAAACGTTGCTTATTATGTCTTATCATGTTTTCATCGGGAGGGAAATACATGTGTACATATTGTTTTTGCTGGTGTGTTTTTCTTTCTTCTGCTGTCAGTAGCCAATCAGAGCTTAGGTTAGATATTAGCTGTTGTTGCAAATGTTAGCAATCAGTAGTCAATCAGAGCTTAGGTTATATATTAGCTGTTGTTGCAAATATGAACGCAATACTATAGGGTGAGCCTGGCGGTATAGTATAATTATTATAATGACCTGGTTTAAAAACCAAGTAGATATAGATATATTTTCTAATCTCACACAATATTACAGACCGAGCCTAAATGACACAGTACTGTGTGCGAGTGGCTTGACAAAAGGCTATGGAAAAAACATTCTGCATTTCAGCAAAAATGTTGCATTTCTAGTCTTACTTAGCAATACTCAAACTTTGTTGCTAACATCTTTTCTGAAAGGTTATGCGTGGCGGCGTGGAATCTACTACAAGGCGTTCAACACCCCGGCGAACTTCGGGGACGCTACCCTGCACTGTCGTCTGGATGGTGGTACACTCGCCATGCCCCGGGACCCGGCCACCAACGAATTCCTCATCTCTCTCAAAAACCACGTCAACTCCGAGTCCTGCTTCTGGTTTGGCCTGCACGACCGGCGCAGGGAAGGACGCTTCGAGTGGATGGATGGTAGACTACTTGGCCTTCGGAGATACAAGTCGTGGGGCGCAAAGCAACCAGATGATCGGCATTGGGGGGAGGACTGTGTCCACTATTTCAGCTCCATGGATACCAATTGGGGGGCAAATACGTGGAATGACGCAGACTGCAGCATTCCTTATCTCTTCATATGCCAAGTGACTCCAGATACTTCATAAAAGCTTACCGTTTCTTCTCATTCAATACTTCGCTGTCATCAGCTTTCACTTGACCATGCTCATTATTCTGTTATGCCTGTTATCAGTGACCTATACCTAGCCCGTCGAGGCCTAGGAATGAATGTACAATATAAAGGTCCTTCATTGATTCATTCATTAAATGACCACTGTTCTTTTTTTCAATTTCTGTATGTTATCTTATATTTGCATTTTTGGGATTTTTGAAAACCATGTGATGATCAAATGGATTTATTATGCATCTTTTTCAAATGAATGTAAGACAGAAGGGTGATGTGTTTCAGCTAATTATAACATTGTCTTGCAGCAAGGGTAGTTTTGCAACAGATGACTTTGTAACAATGTACTTCAGTGACATAGCTCTAATTGCACAAGTGAGATGGCTCTGTATGGTACTGTATAAGTGATGATACTTCGCTGTAAAGTAACAAAGCAAGGGAATTGGAAATGGCCCTGTAAAACTATATGTTTTAGTATGAGTCATTATGGAATGTATACAAGAAGAATGTTTGTATGTTAATATCTGTCAGACTTTTTTCACCAAGACTTAAGAATTGTTGCATGATCTTTCTATAGCACTAAATGATGTAATCATTTTACATTTATCTTTTTTAGTGCACATTATGCGGATTGATGCATTGTTGTAGCCGGAAGGCAGGCCCTTCCTGTAGTTTGTCAACATCCTTTTATATCAAGTTGTAGGACACACCATAAATCTGTAAAAAAATACTTAAGATATGAAATAACAAAAGAAGTTTTGACATATCAAAACCATGTGGTTTGAAGTTAGAAATCTCCAATGTGAAGACAAGTGAAACGGCGTTTGAAGTTCTTTCAACATAACACAACCAATGTGGTGTACCTGCATATAACTGGCAATTTTAGCAATATCTCAACAGAATTACTTGAAATAAGTGTACAACATCTTAGAAGCTAATAAAGAAAGACTGATTGAGTTTAACTTTGTCACGTCTCTACCATTCTTAGTCCCATATGATAGAAAAGGACCAAAAAAGGACAAAACAATGCATTTTAATGGGTTACCTGATGGCCTAATTTTGCATTCATTCATGATGCCATTGGAGTCCTAGAAACTTTCCATCATTGGTACATTGAAACCTTCATTACTAGACTAAAGATATACTAAATAAAGAGACTCTTTTTACACAACCAATGCTTTATTCTCACCGACGTTTCGGTGACCGTCTGTCACCTTCTTCAGGGCAATTCTGACTGGTTCACATTGTACTGCAGGACAGATGTCGCTATGAAACAATTTGCTATGAAACAAGCAAAATCACTCAAGATTAATTTGTGAACGTGGATTTGATTACTTAAATATGTACACAATATCTTAGAAGTAAACCCTAGACTGGGCTCACCGCCACCCCCCGCACACACACACACACACACACGCACACACACACACACACACACACACACACACACACACACACACCTCTTGATGGCTAGATTTTCACAATAGACGGTGTAACAAGAATAGAAGCAACAAAACATGGTATCACAGCCAACAAGCCTTTTATTTCTGTATTCAAGAGGTGCGCAGACAGACATTTGTGTGGCAAACTCGTATCACTTACCGAGTTGACAACTACAGTCATGGCTACCACATTGGGGCACTTTTACTATCAAACTAGTTTCATTTTTACTACTACAGATATAGTTACTGTCTCTTCTACAAGTACAATCATGATCAAGGATACCACATGTCTATATGAAATATTAATATGAACATACAGAATTCTGGTTATGATTATAGAAATCCATAATGACACATTTGTTTACAGACTACAATTACTGTTGGAATCACAGAGTCATTCCACTTATGTACATTCTGACAAGGTAAACGGTTACACAATGATCATCATTATAACACAACTATTATAAACAATTGAAAAGCATCGCCCTTTTATCTCACAATCACGTGAATAAAGTGTGTAATGAAGCATTGTATTTCAATTGTACCTTAGAAAGTCGTAAAACAATTGTCTCCAAACATCACATTTCCCAAGTTCGAAAAATTCCATTACTGTATTTCCATAATACAACATACAGAAAGCTCCTTCCACAGGTTGATTTCGCATGGTTTCTAAGAATGGGCTTAAGCATTGTGTGATTACTCTTCTTAATGACAGTGGATTATAACCCATTGATGACTTCTTCGTAGTGTAATTATAACTCACAATATAACCCTTAAAACATCTAGAAGAAAACCATCCAATCTCCACAAATGGATTAAAACGGAGAATTACTTCCGGACATTTCGAGTGGCATCCATAACTCCTCTTCAACGTCACTGAATGAACTGGCCCAAACAATTCAATAATAAGTTTGCAACGTATCCAGAAGAAGTCAGTTGGGCTCATCTAAATTTCTCACAACTAAATCATTAACAAAGGTCCATGCAGCCGATTACTTTTTCGCACCTAAGATACGTGACACATGAATGAAACCTTAGTGAGCATAGTATAAATAGTGTTGATGATAGCTTGAAATGGCGTCAGGCATCTGGAGTCACCTGGCATATGAAGGGAAATGGATCATTGCAGTCAGCATCATTCCACTTGTTTGCTCCAAAGCGGGACTCAGTGTACATAAAGTATTGAACGCAGTCCTCCTTGTCTTTAGCATCATCTGGTTGATGTGAATCCCACGGCTTGTACCTTCCAAGTGCAACTCCATCCATCCACTCGAAGTGTCCTTCCCTTCGCTGGTCGTGCAGTCCAATCCAGAAGCGGGCATTGGGGTTGACGTGGTTTTTGAGGGAGATGAGGAAGTCGTTGGTGGCCGGGTCCCGGGGCATGGCGAGTGTACCACCATCCAGACGACAGTGCAGGATAGCGTCCCCGAAGTTCACCAAGGTGTTGAACGCTTTGTAGCAGGCTCCACGTAGATTCGAATAACCTTTGGGACAAGAAACTAGAAAAAAGTGAACGTTGACAACAATCATACATATAGGGATGGACGATGTGGACCTCAACTCTCAAAACAATGTGACATTGAAAGCATGCTTTGCATTTGCAACATCGCCCCTCTAGATGATACGGATACGCTCTTTTCTAGATGTCTTTTTCTGGTGTTTAGAAATCTTTAAGTCACTGGTCATTATTTGAGAAATTTCTTGGAAATAGAGCAGAGACAGGTCCTCCCAGAGGACAGAAGACGGCAAGAAAGTGGAAGACGTAGACAAAGTAGCTCATGATTGTGTCTAAAGCTAAGGGTACAAACGGCCGTACGTGCAATTTGTCCGCATGTTTTTTTAGGAGGCCACGTCCGCCACGTATTTCTGAAAACGTTCAGGCTGTACAGGGCAGGTGCGTCACCCGTACTGGCACGTATACGGGGGCGAATCCGCAGCACGATGGCACACAAAGTTTTCCTCAATGCCCGGTCTCCAAGTCGGTGATGTTCGCTGTAGATCCTGATGAAGTAAAGAACAAACTATTTGTCCGATTTCATCCATCCAATGATGTTCAGACTACTGAGTAGCCTGTAATTGCCTTGCCTTGCCTAGTCGACCCCCGGAGGGGACGGGGTAAGTCCATGCACTACTTCAGCCCACGCCTTCCTGTCTGACATGACCGCTGCCAGGTCCTCCTCCGCTAGCCCGGTATCCCTGGAAAGCAGTCTCGGGAAGGTCAGCTTCCGGGAGTGAGTTTTTCCTCGAGGCCTCCACAAGAGGAGTGAGGAAACTACCTCTTCACTAGCCCGAAGGCAGTGTCCAGCAAACTGTGCCCGTCTCTGTCTGAGTCTGTGAGAGACCCTCGGGAGATCTCCATAAATGTCCCTTATGGATGGGTGCTGCTTCCAACAAATGTTCTGTGCTTTGCGCAGGAGTAGTGTGTACGTACCATCAAGTTTCCTCTCCAGACGAGTTGTTAAGGTCCAAGTTTCAGCACCATACAGGAGAATGGGCTCTATTACTGCGCGGAAGACTTGTACCTTAAGTTTGTTGTTTATGCTGGAGCGCCAGATCTTATCCAGTTTGTTACAAGCATTCCAGGCCATGGCTTTCCTAATGCTTAAGTCCTTTTCTGAGTTCATAATGTAAGACCCGAGATACTTAAAGTCCTCGACTTCTTTTAGGCAAGTTCCAGATAGGGATTTGAGATCAGTTGGTGCAATAGTAATACTTGTACTTGTTTTTATGAATTCAGTTTTTGCTGCATTACAATAGAGTCCAACTTGGGCCGCTGCTTTCTCGAGAGACTGCAGAAGATCTTCAGCATCCTTGACTAGGTGTGTTAACAGTGCTAGATCGTCTGCAAAATCTAGGTCTGTAAGATTCACAGCTAAGTGGCGACTGCTTCTTCTAGGTTGAATTTCTATACCCTTTTCCTGCATGCTGTCCAATGAGAGACGTAGTACATAGTCAAGCACTATGATGAAAAGAAAAGGTGCTAATGTGTCTCCTTGCAGGACACCGGCTGTGACCTCAAACGGGCTTGTTTCACCATCGGGAGTTATCACAGTAGCAGTGGTGTTCGTATATAGTGCCTTGATTGCACTGACGATGGGTAATGGTATTCCATACAGACTAAGTATCTCAAACATAATGTTTCTGTCTATGGAGTCGAAGGCCTTTCGGAAATCGACAAACAGTAGTACAAGATTTCTGTCGCATCTTCTCATTTCCTCTATTATTCTGCGGATGGAGAGTATTTGTGCTATGGTGGATCTACCTCTTCGGAAGCCGTTCTGGTTCTTTCTTAAGAGTGGGTCTACTGCAGGAACTAGACGGTTAAGTAGCAACTTGTTGTAAACCTTGGCAGCTATAGGAGTAAGAGTGATCCCACGGTAGTTTGCAACTGAAGTCAAATCTCCTTTCTTGGGTACTGGAATAATACCACCTTTGAGCCAGGCAGAAGGAGGTTTGTGTGTAAGGAAGGTGTTGTTACACAGGTGAAGAAGCAAATCATGGAATACCGGATCCTTCCATATTATGGTAGGGATGTTGTCAAGTCCAGGGGATTTGTTGTTAGAGAAAGAGTCCAGTGCGGCTTCAAGTTCTTCTAGTGAGAAGGGCTCAGTTGATATATTAAGCTCTTCAGACACCTGTATCCTTCTTAACGGTTGGTTAGGTGGTAACTTGGGAACTTCTCCAAGTAAGGACTTGAAGTGTGAGAGCCAGTTGGCCTTCCTGTTTTCTTGGGATCCTCCTTTTATCTTGCTTGTAGGTTGGGCTTTCCGTCCACTGAGTTCATTAATTGTTTTCCATGCTGCTTCATATTGTCTAGTTGCATGCAGGAGGCTAATTTTGTCTATTTTCCCTTTGATGTATTCTGCTTGAGCACTAGCGTAGGCGATATCTAGCTCTCTTTGTGCTTTAGTAACTTTCTTAAGGGAAAGTCTTGTTGGTCTTTTCTCATGGAGTTTTGTAACTTCCGTCACTTTCTTGCGTGCGGCCGAGACTTGTTTGTGCAGGCTAAAAGGTGTGGTTTTCCTTTTCTCCCTCTTGGGTAGGGTTGTGAGTGACACATCTTCGTTGGCCTTGACAAGGTTGTTATATGTCGTTTCTATGTCGTCTGTTGGGTCAGAGAGAGCATCAAAGCGATTTTTAACTTCAAGGACAAAATGATCTCTGATGGTCCTGTAATTACACAATCTTCTGACACCCTGCACCGAGAGCTGGTGGCCGCTCACCTCTACAGCTACGTACGTGCAATTTGTCGGTACGTTTTATTGGGAGGCCACGTCCGCCACGTATTTCTGAAAACGTTCTAGCTGTGCAGGGCAGGCGCGTCGCCCGTACTGGCACGTATGGGGGCGAATCCACAGCCGGCTAGCCTGATGACACAAAAAGTTTCGCCAGAACGTAAAGTTCTTCGGCTTGCATGTCTACGTGCTCCAAAATCCGTCGTATTCCTTACGAGCTCGTACGGAGGCGGTACTTACCACTTACGGATCCCAAAAGATTGCCCACGTTTTTGCACGTAGACAGCACGTATTTGCACGTACGGTGGGTTGTGCCCTTAGCTTTAGCTTAGGAAAAAATCAACCGAGTTTTTATCCAGTGGTGGCTGGCGGTGTGTTCCTGAGTTGGTGAGACTGAAGGCCATTTCCGACCATCGCCCGGGATAATACAATGATAAGAAAAAGCAGTCATAAAGCTTAGAAACCAGGTAAACAACTGAACAACTAAAAACCAATTTGGTTGTACATGTAACTTTACCCTAAAATGATTGATTTGTATGAACAAAATCCTCCTACGCACGGTCCCCAACGGCTAGCCAACTGCCTATTGGGGCCCTGCTGTCTGGAGGCCCACCAGCAGTTACTGTGAGCGTCACCACAAACCAGCTGTCAGCCAATCAGAGAATAGGCCTTTGTTGGGCTTTCTGTTTACGAAAGCCATCTCGTAAAGACCGCTATCAGCAAATCATGTTACGTCTTACATAGCTCCATCCTCCTGCGCCCGATCCCAACGGCTCATATAAGGGTAACTTCATTAATATTTAGTATAAGCAGGGCGTCAGTAACTGATCTGAGTGCACCAAACAGCAGAGGTGACCACAGGGAGTTTCGACACGACTGTGGTCCCTCTGCGTAGGAGCATGGAACAAAAGAGAATGGTCGTGTTACCTTCATTCGACTCAAATTGTGCTGATGTTTGAAGAGGTTCTGGTGTTTCAGCTGGTCTCAAACACATCGAGGTTCCATTTGGGTAGGCTGGTCCCGTTTTTCCTGGAGGTCCAGGAGGCCCGACAGGTCCAGCTGGATCTAAAGGTCCAAAGAACGATAGAGACTGTGATAACTGATAACCCTAATTTTATGATGTTGAAATAGTTGTTCAAGAGAGTTCACCTTACAACATTACGGTAAACTTTCCCGTAAAAGCAATAAACATAATAACAAGTTGACACATGAAATTTATTCTGTTACTGATTGTTACAGTAAAGATCAGAGTAATTAGTATAATTGAAAGATAAATCGTTCTGTAGAACATGAAGTATAACCTCTACATTTTGATAAGGTCATTAAATATTAATTAATGCATTTTTATGAAGACATTTTACTTACTTTTTAATTCTACAAGTCGTTGCCTGATTTGTTGGTTCTGTACTCTAAGTTCGGACATCTCATTAGAAAGGGCGATGACTTTAACTGAGCAACGAAAGAAGAAAATCACGAAATCATTGCGATATTATCTTAAGATATTAGACTCAAACAAGACTTGAAATGGAGTAGAAATGCGATATTTTTTTGAGAAAATGCAGAATGTTTCCCTCCCAGTAATTTGCCTTTTGTCAAACTACTCGTGCACAATAATATACCAAAAGGCTCACCCCAGAGGCAACGCCAAGAAATATTAACATAATATATGCAACTGGATTCATCCATTGAATTACTGCGATAATAAACATACTTTGAGAAACGTTTTGGCATAGAATCAAAAGTGTGCAATTGTTCTTATTATATATTGTTATTATATATATTGTTCACATTAACAAGTATACTAACATAGATAAGGTTTGCATGGTTGATCCCATTGAACCTTCATGACAGAGAAAAAAAGAGAAAAGAGAAAGAAGAAGACGAAAAACACCAGCAAAAACAATGTCTTTCTCTACGTAACTTGACATAATAATTGTCAGTATGCGCAAACAACAATGGATGACCTGCAATAATTAATAGTAGTATAACCTTAACTAAGGAGATTACAAGAATTTATTGGCAAGTTATACACCAACTGACCTGCAAGTAAAGCCACGAAAACCACAATAACGACAAGCACAAACGGTATCGCGGCCCACAGCTTTTTGCTCAGACAGCTACCCGCCGTCTTTTCAGTGGCTGTGTCGGAGGTCGCTGATTCAAGAAAACAAAAAATCGTGTTGATACTAAGTTGAGTCTAACTTCGCCTACTGTGGTGAGTGATTTTTTATACTACAATTTCATAAAATATTTGCTGCACATTCCATGCACTGCGTTCATTTTTGTTGTTTATTTGTTTCTTTAAAATCATATAGTAAGACGCCCTTGCCAATTGTTGTCCTGGCAAGCGTACAGCCAATGATGGTATTTTGAACAGCTTTTGTTGTGAATATGACCAAGTAAAAACAACAATGGAAAAATAGAAAATACTTTACAATAAATCCACAATAAGGACAATAGATACAATCCAGTGATGGCACAGAAATAGAGACAACATTATTGTTATCTGTCACAAGCCTGCAATGTTTGTTTATTTTCATTATAAACATACTGTTTTGAATTTTGAAAGTGTTAATGTAAGTATTGTTTTCCTACAAGGTGGCATAAAGCACAGTACATCTCAAAATAAGTTCTATGCTCACAGCGTATTTAGTCTTTTCATTTTATTTACCTAAAAAATGTGACTGTCTTTCCCCTCGCCTTTTCTAAATAGTTTTCTCTTGCTTGTTCTTATTAAACCATTCTTTTAAAGTTGTTTTTTTTATCGCCTTGTTGACATTAGTTTAAGCATTCATTTTTAAATGTTAATCTTACAATCTTGATATGCCTACATCCAGTGATACTCCTTTCGTCCCTATTTTGAAACAAATGTGATGACAATGAATACGTAGTAAACCTACTAGATTAGATATTCCTTCACAAAGACCCTGACAAAAGAAATCGATTAATCCCTAGCTCAGAGCATCCCCCTTTTATTATGCTACAGTAGAAGCCAGTTAATTGCACAACGGATTGACGCACACTTCTGTTAACTGCACGGAATTCCAAAATCCCAAACCAGTGCGGTCCAGCTAGATAACTTCGCATTATTGCACCACCCGGATAATTGCACGAAATACGATGGCAAATAGGATGTGCAATAAAGCGGCTTCTACTGTATTAGTAAGACGTCAATGCATTGAATTGAACGCAATAAATAAAACTTTTACCTGTTCTGGTGACGTACACAGGATTGGCGTTACTCGCAGCTGCGTCAGCCATCGACCACCACCAATTAGTCTGGCGCTTCTGCATGTGCGTGGTGTCTGCAGAAATTAATATTCAAATGAGAAAAATTCATAGACTCCGTTGCAGTCTTCGAACGGGGCTGGTTTTTATGTGTGTGTGTGGAGGGGGGGTGCGTTGGTTCGCGATTTTCAAAGTTGGCTAGGTTCTCTTGTGC
>NC_049992.1:7572095-7578000 GCF_000003815.2 Branchiostoma floridae | reverse complement strand
CCCCCCCCCCCCCCCCCCAAAAAAACCAGCCCCGTTCGAAGACTGCAGTGGAGTCTAAAGAATTCATATTTTACGTTAAAGATAGTACTATTTGGAAATGTAGCCATTGCCTTCATAGAGTAAAACATATCTGAAAACTGACATGGAAGAAATAGAAATTTCTGTAATCAGATTGCTAGTCATAAAAATTCGAATTTACCTTTCTTTTATCAAAATCTGTCTGTATGTTGTAAAATACAGAAATCTGCTTAAAACAATAGGGCGCAAAATCAGTTGAATGTCATCGAAAATTCATATCCCGATGTTTTCTGGTTATCTTAGTGTTTATCCATTCCAAATGGTGCATAAACTTACATAGCTAGCGATAGTTAGAGAATACACACACACGTAAACACAAAATGCCCATCTTTCATTTGCCCCTCTTCTAGACAATAGACAAGAGACAAAAAAATACACCTGCAAGAAAGAGTGCACCAAATATATTACGTATCTTGAAACGGTTCGAGTGTTTCATTTGTATTTATAGGAACTTAAGAGAAGTCAGAAAATCACGAAAACCCACCAGTGTTGCTAGCCTGGTCCTTGTCCTGGTCCTGCTGCCGTCCCGGCATGATGACAGCTTACAGGTCTCCGTACAGCACAAACGCACCAAACTCCTGGTATGGGGCTCGTTGACTGAACTACAAATCGAAACCAAAGCATGGGCCCTACTGAACAAATTGAAAAAAAAATCAGATGAAAGCTAAAATTCCAATTGAATGAGATGATGTCATCGTACTTTCGATGTTGTCACCGTAGACAAATCAGGTGAGTTCGTAGATGACTTTAATAGTGATAGTTTCAGAGAAACTTGCATATTTATATATGACGTAAAACAAGCTTTGCAGGAGAATCGCGTGGTACATGCAAAACGTTGTCCCCCGTTATGTTTTTTCGATGTAAGTTTTGTTTTGCGACGATTGCTTCTACAGGAACGGTTATTGACAGCTTCTTTTTTTACCTCATTGTTATCTAATGCCCTATGATAAATCTCGATTGTGCTTCTACGATGTCAAGGATTTATTATATTTGTCAAAAAGGACATGTTTGCGGGTATGTCATATGTGTTTGTGACAGCGAGCAACAAAAATCTTTTTGCTTAATAAGTTGTCAAACTCATTTATCTATGAAAATGTTTCACAATTCATCTCCTACAGCATACTGTTTGATGGATTAGTATTCGTTTAATCTACCCTCAAAAATATCTACCTATTGAGACAAGTAGAAAGCCGTACTCTTGTCAAGTCAATTTAATTCTAACTGAAGTTGATGTGATTTACATGTTTTTCCATTATTTGACACTAGTGACGGCATCAGTCCAGAGTACCTAGGGCAATTTTGAAACTTGCGTTATTACGATGTAGCTATTAAGTTATTATGGTCATTAATTGTAAAGTTATCAGTGTAAAATGTTTACTTACGTTGTATTAATCTATCTATTTTTCCCATTACAACCCCCCCCCCCCCCATCTGGACCTCCGGGAAGAACGGCTAAGGCCGACAAGGCCATCCAGTTATTGATTGATTGGTTGATTGATCAGCCACACTGAGTTTGTGAAAACCCCTTCAACAGTACCACGCCGGTGTCTTTTATGTCTTTTTCTTGAGTCAGTGACAGAGTCCTGACGTAAACCCTTTCTCGGATGTATGAGTGAAAGTCAGTGATCATCTTCAGCTTCTCGTCGAAATGATACTTGAGTTTGGTGTGGTCCTTGTCGGAAGGAACGAGCTCATAGACATAGACCCAGTCGCAGAGGTGCATCGTCACAAAACCCCTGCAAAACAGAACGCAGTGCCATGGTTACCACCGACACCACACAATGACAAGATACTTACTATTCATCATCGACATCGATAACAACAATAGCAAAAATGGCTAAATTTCAGGAAAGACAGCTAACCTATAATCTGTATCTTTCAAATAGTATCTTTCACCAATGACACATTTCAAAACGGTGGGCGTCACACAGTTGGGGCGATACTTTTGGAAAATATTGGTGGAGAAATATGTTGCATTTGCTACTAAGAAAATATGGCTTCCCAGCTGTTACCTTCTACTTAGCCTACGGCCATGTTGACGGATGCAGCACCTGCCATACTAGTCGACTCGATACCTCACCAACCATACTCGAAAATACGTCACCGTTATTCCGTGAAATATACCAACTATAGTACGTCGGTACAACAACGTCTAGCATACGGCACAAAACAGATCCTAGACCTAAACAGGTGTATCTTCAAACGATCTTCCGGCACTCGGGTACTTCAAGAAAAGGTGGGTTTGCGTCATCATTTTACTCAAGCAGTTGTGATATCCTCTTGCGTGTGTTTTGGTGTTTACATTGTTCTACGCAAGGCAAAATTTTGTTACGTCCGTCCGGATATAAAAGCGGTAAATGTTTTACATTATCATTCCAAATATTGTTTTTAAAAAAAGGATTGTTCATGCTAAAATGACACAGACATAGTTGGAATTCTTTGCCATGTTTCCATATCTCTCAATGACAGTGTTATAAACGATGTACCATAGCGCTATAGCATACACCGCTTTGCCTACAACATATCTATTACAATGGAATACTCGTAGCCTACTTAACTGAGTAGAGTAGTAGAGTAGAGTAGACTTCTTTCGGTTGAGTAGGAGTTCACACCCCATGCTGGGTACATTTTTTATCCATTCTCTTGTAGATATTTCACCGGAGCTGTGATCGTCTGGCCAAAAGAGAAATTTTAACTTGGCAACTACGTGAACCAAATTGTCCGTCAGTTTGGAACCAAGTCGCCAGGTGGCGCCATGTACAGTCTAAAAATCCCCGTGAAGCATTCTGGAGAGAGGCTGATTGTAATAGAACGCTACCCCTCCAACTTCAGCATCCTCAAAGTGACTGTGATAGTCTCGTTGGTTTGGTTGTCTGTTGGGATCGTCATGTGGCAATTTGCGTTGCTTGATGAGACAAGTGGTGCAGTTCATCATGAAAACGCTAGTAGCGCTTCTGTTCACAAAGTCGGGACGGAACATCCAACAGAAGGGGAACAGCGAATTGACCGTGCGGAAAGTGAGAAAACTTCACAAAAAATACCAGCAGCGAAAATGGAGAAAGAGAAAATCGTTGTAAAGGTTAGTATAATGTTATGGAATGAACTTGGAATGAACTTAACGGGAAGGGAAGGGATAGTGAACTTGGAACCCATGACTGATCATGATTGTTTTGACCTCATTTTGACGGTATGAAACTAATTTGAATTTGGAATTTGCTTGTCGATCATCTTAGCTATGAATGTGTGTAGCCATTCTACCCTAGGGATTTAAGAAATTAATGAATTACATCAAACATCTTGAGTCAGTCAGCGTAATAAGCATCTATGTTGGTCCAACATCAACAAGGAACTCGCCAATACAAATTTTGCGACCGAATTAAATTTTAGGCCTTCCACAGGCTGTAATGACCAATACGTCACTGACACGTGACCACCGTCTTGAGGCATGACGTAAGTATTGAACAAAGTTTGTTTTTGTGTCAATTTTCTTGCCGTTGGAAAAGTACAAGATTTCATCAATTGAAACTTTCTTTTCAGAGAGAGGAGAAAAAAGAGCTAATCGACCCGACCCCACATCTAAAACGCCCGCCAGTTGACCCCACAGCTCCGGGGGAGGGAGGTCATGGGGTTAACCTTCAACCTTCGACCCCGGAAGAGAAAAGACTTTATAAAGAGGGGCTGAAAAATAACTCCTTCAACGCATGGGCGAGCAGCAAAATATCTCTCCACCGGAGTCTGCCGGATCTCAGACACAGGCTGTTAGTGAATTGTTTTACTTATCCATTTTTTAAAAATAGATTTTAATCCCGAGAATTAAGATAAGAATTGATGATAAAGAATTAGAATCAACACTAATATCACACCGTCCACACGAGGTAAACAAATTAAGTTTCCCAATTGTGCCCTAATGCAGAGCCCAACACACACACACGCACAAACTGACACACAAACTGACACACACACACACACAAGCACACACACAAACACACATACACGCACGCGCGCACGCACGCACATATGCATACACGCACACACACACACATGCACATATGCATACGCAAATCCAGATATGACAACGATACTAAACCACAGGCTCCGCTCCTGAGGCGTCGCCAAAAAAGATACAACAGCAACACAGTGACCGAAAAAATGGCGGACACGCCCAACTACTGTCTTTCTTATCAATTATTATCGCTATCGTGAAGATGTTCATCATTTATACAGGTGTAAACAAAAGCAGTTTTTCCGGCCCTTACCTCAAACCTCTGTCATCATCATCTTCTACAACGAGGCGTGGTCCACTCTGCTGCGCACGGTGCACAGCGTGTTAGAAGCGTCCCCTGCCGAGCTGCTGCGGGAAGTCATCCTGGTGGACGACTGCAGTACGTTTGGTAAGGAATACTAGTAGTTATTCTCCAAGTAGATGTTCGGCTGCGGCTGCTCTTTGACGTGTTTAGGTGTCTTCATTGAGCTTTTTATTTTGTACAGTTTTCTTTATCTCTCTAGCGCTGAAGTACCAAGGGAAGCTGCTAGGGGGTAAATATCTAATAATTTCCAGCTTTCGTTACACCCTACCAAGTACCAACACACCAAGTATGAAACCAATCCATTCAGCCATTCTTGAATTATATTTTTCACGGATACACACACACACAGAGAGAGAGAGAGAGCGAGAGAGAGAGAAACGCTAGTGAAAATATAACCTTCATGTCATTTCATGGAGGTAACAATATGTCCTAATAGGTAACAAAATACATTCCAGATCACCTAAAGGCTCCATTGGAGGCGTACCTGTCGACACTCCCCCAGGTGCGACTTGTGCGCAGCCCGGAGCGGCAGGGGCTGATCAGGGCCCGTCTACTGGGGGCCTTACACGCAAGAGGAGAGGTAATTCTTTTTTGGCTACGCCTCACAGGCGGAGCCTCTTAGACTCCTTTTGTTCGACCATAAAACAGTCAAGGAGAAATTATTGGTTATTGTTTATTAACTCCTTTAGTTGTTAACAGCTTTTTACAACCTGTTAAAGAAAACAGGGAGAGGTAGATACGTCTATGAAGGAAGGGGGAAGGAGATGATGATTCTTATCCTCTCCTGTCTTTTTTCCTAGCTAGCTTTATCTTCTCTCTCTGCTGATAACGGGGACTTGTGTAGGCCAAGGCAGAGAAAAAATCATTTTGGTAACGCCCCAGGGGCGTCTCTACATACTGTTTTTATCTGTAGATTGCTTTCCGCGTCAGCTGTGGGTTAGAATACTCGCCGAAGGCCAAAGCGTCTGTGGAATACTCACACTGATTTTCATCGGAAATTTACCTTCCTTACCACTTTCAACACTACGTACTCTCCCCTCACTTATTCGTCTAGGCACTTAGTTTATAATATAACGTAGTCGTAGAGGAAGTAGTAGCAATAGTAGTAGTAGTAGGTATCCTTCTTTCTTTGCAGATGGTGGTATTGCTTTTTTTGAAGTCACGGTGGTTGGCACGTCTGCTATGACTCTGCACTGCAGGCCGATCCTGGCATGGCAGTCACGGCCGCAGTTAGGACATAGTACAACGTACACATGTACATACTGTTGTAGGGGCCATTCTGAAGGGGCTAGAGTTTGCTCCCTGGGCCTGGGACTTTTTCAGGGATATTTTTTGTGCTAGGGTTCCCTAGGACGTCTAAGTTATAGGAGTGTTATCCCTAAGTCTCTGTGCAGGCTTTTACTTCCCCGTGGTTTTGAAGTTTACATATTTGACGATAATTTTCGTACCTGCGCCTAGGTCCTGACGTTTCTGGACTCGCACTGTGAGTGCATGCACGGGTGGCTGGAACCGCAGTTGGA
>NC_049992.1:7526481-7571995 GCF_000003815.2 Branchiostoma floridae | reverse complement strand
TCGCTATCACGGCAACTCCCTTCCAAGAAACTCCCTTCCTCGGCAAACTCCCTTTCCCGGCACAAGAGAACATAGCCAACGTTGGAAATCGCGAACCAATATAACCTGATAAGTGTTTATTGATATGTAGAACACTTTCAATCACAGCAACCACTTTTTATCCTCCCAAAATCCTTCTCAATATCGTATGTTTGTTTGTTTGTTTCTTTGTTTGTTTTATTATTTACCGTCGTTTCTTACTCCACAGAGTACACAGATGGGCGGGATCAACTTCAAAGAACTCACCTTCATATGGGAGCCGATTCCTGAGCACGAGCGAAGACGGCGAAAATCTCCTGTAGATCCCATCAGGTAAAGTCTGGATTCTATGGAGGTGTTACCTAACATATCGTCCACCTTATTATTACCGCGGGATGGCAGGAATCTCTTCGGAGCAGAAACAGGTCTCCGCCGTCCGGGTCATCGTTTGGACCTGGTAGTAGTTTTAAGAGACAGATCAACTTATACTACGTAAAACTAATACTGGGTGCCGAAGATAACCTTGCGGCGAAACGTTTTCTAAATTTTAATGGCCTTTTTATTGAACAAACATACACAAGCAAAATACAGATAGCGGCCCACTCAAGTTGAATAAGCTCGTTCACCATTCTTAGTTCGCATGAGCAGCATAAGGAGTTGTGGGTAGTAAATCAAAAGCGAAGTCCCCCAAAGTTTAAACCGTTCTCGTCTCGACGATTATCTCGATTCGCATAGCAATGTCCAGATGTGTTTTGTTTACATCTCAGGGACCGCTACCTATCATATGTTACTCTAAATTCTCGTCGCTCCGCATGCTTACTCGGAATGGTGATCGAGCTTAATCTCTTAGTCCTTAATCTCTTAGTCCTCTCTAAGTCTCGTAGTCCTTTCGATAATCTCTCAGTATTTCTACAGGTCTCCAACCATGGCCGGAGGAATTTTCTCGATAAACAAGAAGTACTTCGAGTACCTGGGTGCATACGACACAGGCATGGAGGTCTGGGGCGGGGAGAACATAGAGATGTCCTTCCGGGTAAAGTGACGTCATTTGTTCTTTTACTTCCGGGTAAACGGAACCAAATTGCCACAGATTGTTTTTACACAAAATTGAGTGCTTAATAGTGTTAAATGTGGGGTTGCCAGTCGGTTTGTGCATACTTGCTTAGAGCAGTCCGTCGGTGCCAACAATGACATCACTGATAGCTGTCCGTATTTGTTCTACTGTGGCTGATCAGCTTGATTCCTGATTTTCATATCCGTCCACAAACGCTGTATGTGTAGTTGTGGCGATATAACGATCACAAAACGACATCATTTTTTCACTATCAAAGAAGATGTGGATCCATAGTTGATGATCTTATCAGATATGTCCCATCATATTTGGAGAAAAGCTCATCTGGTTTAGATTAGGGGGATCCCACCTCTGCCACCAAATGTAAGGTGTCAAATTACTGAGACACACGGACGAGGTTCAGAAATTCTGCATTTCTCTCAAGACTGACCCAATCAGGAGGCCGGGCTGTAGTTTATTATCAAAAGAACTCCCTTACCTAAACCAGATGAGACCCCCCCCCCCGCCATGTGGTAGTACGTGGCTCCAAAAATGTCATCCGCAAAATCAAAATCATTCCATGACAGATCTGGCAGTGTGGCGGAACCATCGTGGTCCTGCCGTGCTCTCACGTGGGTCACGTGTTCAGACCCACGTCACCCTACTCGACCGGAGATGCCTGGAAGAAGTTGGTGCATAACAACAGGCGCATGGCAGAGGTGTGGATGGACGACTACAAGGAGATCTACTACAGGAAACACCCCGAATATAGAAAGGTTCTAGTCAATTCATTTTTCGAACTTCACCTACCTATGATAGCCTCCATAACAGGCTCTCAGAGACTCTGGTGCCTTTTTTGGCTCATAATACACTTTTGATGGCCATTTCATTCTATACTGGGTCGCTGATTGCTGGCCTTATCTGGCTGCCGGCCTCAAAATGACCAGCAAAAGTGTATCATGAGCCAAAAAAAGGCATCAGAGAGCCTGCCATGGAGGCTATACCGATGAGTTGTAATTCACGTTGCAGCAAGTGGCCACGGACTGACTAAAATAATGGAGTATGGACTGATATGATGTTAATGATCTGTTTACATTACTAAATATGATTATGGAAAATTTGAATGTATCATTGTTAACAACTGTGTGTGATATCTCCTGACCTCCTCAGCTCTTGAACTCTTGAGAAATGGTCAAGGCCAAAGAGATGTAATTTTCAAGGTTAAATAAAAGTCGGAATAATGCAAAAATATATACACATACCAGTCCTAGAAAAAGCTCTTACGCATGTGCGAATGACAGAGGCCTTTACTATCAACAGTTACACAGTTACGAGACTATATTTATGGAAATACAGTAGGAGGGAAAAGCAACATACTCACCCTGACATTCTCACATTAGTGTAGACGTACTGTTGCCGCAAGTCTGCCTAAGTGAACAAAAATATCTCAGGGGGCATCATCACTCATTTTTGTAACATGATGTCGAAAGCATGTGGATGTCTGAAAGATCAAGGCGGTTAAGCTCCTTGGAAAGATGAGACCTTGAACTCATGTAAAAATTTAATGATATGTTCACTTGTTGGAAGTGATAACCTAAATGGCTAAAACTACATTGTTTGAACCTTTAACTAGTATGACATGGGAGACGTGACGCAGCGGAAGCTTCTGAGGAAAGGTCTTCACTGTCGGGACTTCAGCTGGTACCTGAGTCACGTGTTCCCCACTTTGTACGTCCCAGACATCCAACCAATCGCACATGGGCAGGTAAGTCACGTGACTTCACTTATTTACATGTTCAGTTACAACCGTGTATGACCCGGATATTTGGCCAATCAGGTATGGCTTGATAAATTACGTCAGGCGTGATCCCACAATACGTCCCAAGTGCGCATGCGCAGTCGAGATGCATTGTGGTCCAAGTCAAAGTTAAAGGTCTGTTGACTTGTGGTCTCATAACACAGTAATTATCCGCGACCCCCGTCCCCAAAAGTAGTTCGGGTTAAAATAGTGCATCGCGGTACTTGCAAAGGCCGTATTTATTCTTCCGTGCACGACAGCGAGGTGGAATCTGTGGTGAATAGTAGAGGAATACATCGGCGTTCATACTGTATAAGTTGGATTACATCGCTTTTTCGGCCGGCGGGAATTTGCGCCTTGATATGTTACCGGCACTTCCTGTTCGCCGCCTGCAGTTCCATGACCTCCGCTGGGGGTCAAATCAAAGTGTCTGTTATAGAAAAACGAGCCGGCAAATCTATGCTCATCTTCAGATATTTTGTAGCTTGTACCCTCAACTTCAACATACTAAATTCTTGTGAATTGTATCTGCACCCTACTATAGGTTTTGAGTCGTCGAACCACCTCACTTTGGGGTCCTTAACCATGTAAATCCCCATACCCGAAAAACTGTGTTCTGAGACCTTCATCCACAGCGTGAATTCCCCAGGGACGGACAAGCACATTAAATTTGACCGATATGTTGGTAATTGACCTCGGCTGACTTGAACTGTAACATTTTTGTTACCGTCTGACCCGCCGTTACCATGGCAACGGCCGCCTAGACCGTTCCCTATGCTTAAGTATAGGACTTAGTGCGGTCTAAAGCCCGCTCGACTCCCCCCCCCCCTTTTTCCGCCCTAAAAAAGACAAACCCCCAACCCCAATCACTCAGAACGGTAGAATGTGGTCTGGCAAGCTCCTTATAACAGAAAAAGTCAACCAGAATATCAAGTTTGTTGAGATAATGAGACCAATTGGCGGCCCCTCAGATAGTCCTTGTACAGTGCCGACACCTGTGCTAGGCGCCAAAGTGCAAAGTTGGCCATATCTCAGGAACCATTTGGATTTCTGCTCTAAAATTTGGTACGGTTTTGTATCTTGACTAGTTTTATTGTATGAACGTAAAGAAATCCAAGGTCAAGTTGGCTTAAGGTCTCATAACACAGTAATTATCCGCGACCCCCGTCCCCAAAAGTAGTTCGGGTTAAAATAGTGCATCGCGGTACTTGCAAAGGCCGTATTTATTCTTCCGTGCACGACAGCGAGGTGGAATCTGTGGTGAATAGTAGAGGAATACATCGGCGTTCATACTGTATAAGTTGGATTACATCGCTTTTTCGGCCGGCGGGAATTTGCGCCTTGATATGTTACCGGCACTTCCTGTTCGCCGCCTGCAGTTCCATGACCTCCGCTGGGGGTCAAATCAAAGTGTCTGTTATAGAAAAACGAGCCGGCAAATCTATGCTCATCTTCAGATATTTTGTAGCTTGTACCCTCAACTTCAACATACTAAATTCTTGTGAATTGTATCTGCACCCTACTATAGGTTTTGAGTCGTCGAACCACCTCACTTTGGGGTCCTTAACCATGTAAATCCCCATACCCGAAAAACTGTGTTCTGAAATTATTGCCTTGTATACAGCCGTGCGTGTTCAGCCTGCTTACGACCATTTCCGAAGTGGTGGCTGTTGGGAAACGGATAACAGTTAAGGATCTGTTCACAGGCCAAGGGATCTTGAACTTTGACCTAGACTACAATATATAACGAATGCACATGCGCACTTGGAATTGTGAGGCAGCTTACATGTAACTTGCAGTCTTCATTACCATGCTACCTTCACTCCCATAAAAAAAATGTTTCATTAGTACAACCCAAATACATGTTTGTATGTATGAAAAGGTATATATGTAGGCTATGATGACGATCGACTGTGTACATGTCATTATTGATATGAAAGTAATCAAACCCCAATTAGACTTTTATCTATGTGGCTTTAAGCAGATTCAAATTGAAATCTGATTATAAAATGACTTATTTCGTTTTTTACCCTATGTTTATTGTATGCATAACGTCTTCCCCGCAGATCTCCAACGAACAAACGGGCCTGTGTCTGGACGTCATCAAGGCTGGGAAGGAGCCAGCAGGGGTGTTCCCCTGCCACGGGAAGGGCGGTACCCAGGTATGCTCAGGCCATGTTCATTTCTTTATATGGATGGCATTCACGCGCGCATCACTTTTCGGCCGTTTCAAATCGTTTTCGACCAGACTAAAAATAGTACAAAGCTGCTGCAGAATCAGCAAATATGTGCCGTAAATTGAAATAGATATCACATAGACATGTGGCAAAATATCATGTAAGAGATACAGAAAATATAAAGAGGTGAGCGAAAACAAAGTATCTGGAGGAGATCAAGCACCTGTTTTTCTAAATTAAAGTTGGAAGACACAACCAGTCTCCTCCAAACGTGTGCATTTTGCAACGACACATGTGTAGAGAATGAAGTACATTTTCTTTTAGAATGCCCACTATACACAGAGATGCATAGAGCTCTCATAAGTACACAACAACTAGATCATGAATATGCGAAATGTTCAACTACACTATGTCGACTAATGAGTACAACGCGCTGGAAAAGCTTTGTAAATTTTTTTACAGAAGTTTTAAAAAAAGAAAAGAGACTCTGTAGAATTTAGTAATATCAGATGTAACCTCTTTCATGTATACTTAAGTTGTCAAACTCGATGCATTTAGCCCATGTTGGGCAGGAATATGTAATAAAATCATTGCCATTGTAACTGTCATAATGGTGAACTCCATTCCCCACTAGTACTGGGAAGTGACGCATGCGCAGGAAATACGTGACGTCAGTGGGGACTTTTGTCTGCAGGCATCATGGGATAGGTCTGACGTCATCACGGCAAAGTGCACACACGTGCGCGGTGACGACGGACCGTCTGAGGAGCAGAAATGGGTTGTCAAGGTAATGTGCAGACGACAAGGGGCGCTTTGCACAGTCGTTTGTAATGTCGCTTCTGATAAATCAGCCGGCCTTCCTGTTATCTTAAATAAATCTATATACTACTAGTAGATAGATATTCATACGGTGGCCCAGAAGTACAAAGACGTTTTTCCTATCTTTTGCTTTGTATTCAAATTTGATTTTCTTTCTGTGTGTATTTTCATTTGCTGTGGGTGTTTTCATTTTCTATGCATATATATATATATATATATATATATATATATATATATATATATATATATATGTGCATTTTTATTTTCCGTCTGTATGTTCATTTTCTGTGCGCATTTTTAACCCCAATGTCAAGGTCAGGCCAAGGGGGTGATGCATGATAGAGTCTTTCCAAAAAATGAAAGCACCTCCCCCCTTGCCCCCAGGAATGAAATCACACACAGAAAATGACAATGACAACAAGGTAAAGACTTGAAAAAAATACTTTTTACTTCTGGGCCACCGTACATACAAGATGTATCATCTCTTTTCAGGAGTCCGGAGTGCTGTACCACCCTCAAACTGACAGGTGTTTGGACGGATCCGTATCTGGGTTGAGTATGATGGACTGCAGTACTAGTGGCAGCCAGAGGTGGCGCATCGAAAACTTTCAACCTTTAACAGGATAACACGAAAATAGTTGTCATATTCACAATTGCAAACCTAGTCAGTAATAGATCAAATCAATTTTTCAAAGTGATTCCAGTTTCAGTACTATGAGAATACAATGAAAGCAGGACACCAAACATCCGTTTCACTTTTTCTTTTCCAATATTGACATGAGTTAAGATTGATGACAACATCAAAGGAAATAAAAAAATATCACTACCTTAAGTATTTACATTGTAGATTTATCTGATATGTACAAAATAAAGACACTATAATGGCAAAGACTCTATAGGCTTATGTTAATAATGATCACAATGATAAAAATGATACAGACTGTATACACTGATGCTTCAGAGCTAACATGAATATCAAACTACTGAATCCATACTTTGCTTCTTATTTTAGTCGAGTTTGCATCTCCTCCGCCTGTAGCGATATTGCAGCTGCCTTGTCGTGATCGCCCATGTCTCTCCATGCTATACTCAGGTTCTTCAGCGTCCTCAGTATATCTGGATGGGCCGCGTTGTGTCCATAGACTTTGCGCATCGTCGTCAATGCCTCTTGTAGAACGCCAGTTGCTTTTCTGTAGTCACCCCGAGCTGCCAAAGACGCCCCTAGATTAGACAGAAGCAGACAAACGTCCGGATGGTCTGAATGGTTTCCACGCAAACGTTTCTGCATCTGTAAAGACTCTTCAAAGAAGTTGATTGCCTTGCTGTGATCACCGATAAGTCCCCACGATGTCCCAAGCTTCTGCAGTAGAGACGCTGTTTGATGGTGTGCCAATCCGCCATTAAAAATGGCTCTGCTCATGTCCAACGCCTCTTCGTAGCAGAGGATTGCTTTGTTAGGACGACCCAAGTAGTTCCACGTCGCACCCAAGTTGGCGAGTGACCGAATAACGTCTTGGTGAGCTGTCTTGGTTCCATACGCCCGTCTTCTGATGTCAAGTGCCTCTTCATACAGCTTCAATGCCTTCCTGTAGTCACCCAGATTGCACCAAGCGGCACCAAGGTTATTGAGTGAGGAAGCGATGTCGGGGTGAGCCCCCTCTTGGCCATATGTTTGTCTCCTGATGTCCAAGGCAAGTTCATGGAAATCAACTGCTTTCCTCTGATGTCCCAACTGACTCCATGCTGTTCCTAGGTTGTTGTATAATGAAGCAAACCCGGGGTGTATTGCATCGTGTCCGTACACATTGTTCCTCATTTTCAAAGCCCTCTCATAGAAGCTTATTGCTTTCCTGTAGTCACCAATATCACTCAACACAACACCCATACTTTCAAGCGAAGAAGCAATGTCTGGGTCCGAAGCGCTCTCATTATTTCCAGTTATACGAATTCTCATATTCAGTGCTTGCTCGTGGAACATCATGGCTTTTCTGTGATCACCCAGGTTACTCCATGATTTTCCCAGGTTGTACAATGACGTAGCCGTATGTGGGTGGGGGGTATCACGTCCGTAAGTACATCTCCTCATGTGTAAAGCATTTTCATGTATTAGAAGAGACCTGCCGTGATGACCTAGCGCACTCCAGGCTTCACCAAGGTTATTCAGTGATACTGCAATCTTCGGGTATGCGTTGCGGTTTTTGTAGAGCCGCTTCTTCATGGCAATTGCCCTTTCAAAGAATTTGATTGCTTTCCTGTATTGACCGAGGTTAACCCAAGCTATACCTATATTATTCAGCGATCCTGCAATATCCGAATGCGCCGTATCTCCGTATATACGTATCGTCATGTCTAGCGCATCCTTGTAGAAGGGAAGTGCTTTCCTAACCTGGCCTAGAATACTCCACGCGGTGCCCAAGTTACTGAGAGACATGGCAATGTCCGGATGATCCCTGTCGTGTCCATATAGACGTTTCCTCATGTTCAAGGCTTGTGCGTAAAAGACAATGACTTTCATGGGATCACCAAAGATGCTCCAAGCAACCCCCAAGTCGTTGAATGTCGCGGCAATGTCAGGGTGGTCTACATCGTACCCATAAACACGTTTCCTTGTATCCAAAGCCTGTTCAATGTAAGCGAGAGCTTTCCTGCGATCGCCAAGCTGACTCCAAGCTTCCCCAAGATTGTTGAGTGACGTGGCAATGTCTGGGTGCGCGGCATTTTGACCATAGACCCTCTCCCTCATGTGCAAAGCCTGTTCGTAAAAATGAATAGCTTTTCTGGGAAAACCAAGACACCTCCATGCGGCTCCAAAGTGGTTGAGCGTAATCGCGATTCCGGGATGTGCAGTGTCCTGTCCATATACAGCTTTATACATGTCTAATGCCTGAGAATACATCTTTAATGCTTTCCTGTGATCTTCAAGATCACTCCAGACCTCACCAAGATTTGCTAATGACGTCGCGATCTCTGGATGTACCGCAAAATCTCCATACACTCGTCGTTTCATATGTAGGGCTCTTTCGAAGATATTAAGGGCTTTTCTGTGAGCACCAATGCTATTCCAGGCTGAGCCTAGATTGTCAATTAACGAGGCAGTTTCTGGGTGTGCGTGGTCTTGTCCATATAGCAGATTGTTCATTTGTACAGCTTGCTCGAACAAGTCGATTGCTTTCGAGTGATCCTTGAGGTTAAGGTAAGCTGTACCCAAGTTGCCTAATGATGATACAATATCCGGATGCACCGTTTCTCCTCCGTATGTAAGCGTCCTTAAGATAAGAGCTTGTCTATAGAAGTCAATCGCCTTTTTGTAGTCGCCAAGGTTGTTCCAAGCAGCGCCAAGGCTGTTGAGCACAGACGCTACGTCAGGATGTGCTGTTTTCGAGTCGTGTAGACTTTTTCTAATCTCCAGACACTTTTCATAAAAGCTGACTGCCTTCCTGTTGTTGCCCATGTCAGCCCATGTTGATCCCAGGTTGTGAAGAACTGAAGAAATATCCTCCTGATCCGCACTATCGCCATGCAGGAGCTTCAGTGTCTCCAGTGCCTGTTCGAAAAGCGTTTCCGCTTGTTTGTAATCTCCCATGCAGCTAGCTACAGCACCCAGGCTTCTGAGGGAGGCAGCAATAGCGGGATGGGTTGACCCGTGTATTCGGTGATACATGTCCAGTGCTTGTTGGAGGAAGGCCCTTGCATCACCGTACTCACCCATGCTATAACAGACCCATCCAAGGTTCCTAAAACACGCTGCAATGTCAGGATGGCCTTTGCCGTTACCATGGATCGCCTGGTTCCTCTCCAGCGCACGTTCAAATAGTGCCTTTGCTGATATGAAATCACAAAGCTTCATCTTCATTTCTCCTTTCGTTCCTTCCGACGTTTCAAACAGACTGAACGCCAGTGAAAACGACGCGTTTTCCTTTTGCAGCTCTGACAAAGCTCTGCGAAGAGGCAGAGCGGAGTAGTAGTACCGGTATAGCATCTTTTGATTAGGAAGATAAAACACCTTCTCTAGATCAGGGACTGTTTTCTTACTATGACCTTTTTTGCTACTTAAACGCAACAATGCAGACATGTTTTCTTTCTGACCTCCGTTAGCCATGTACGTCCTCAGTCTAAGTTCCGCTGAGATAGCAACCAGCACTGCAATGTGGTGTGCGTTTTGGTTGCTTATGTACCCACCAGCTTCCAGCTCTTCAATGCTTGCCCACACGCTGGACGTTCCAACCCCACAGCGCAAAGCTATGTTCTGCACAGCAATCGGGAGAAGCGATAGATCTCCTTTTTAACGTTCAGTAGCGTGGACACTAACTCTGGGTTCCTGAACTCTTCTCTGTTTGCCAATTCCATGTTGGCATGCAGCGCATTACTTTTGAGGGTTGCCATCACTTCGACACGGTACTGTTCAACGAGAGTTTTGTCTCCTGTTATGTGACAGACGCTTCGTAGAACATCTGACAAGTGGTCTTCTTCAGACATGGCTGCATCCGACTCCTGGAACTTCGCCAACTGGCTGGGAGTCTGTATAAGTTCCAGCGCTGGTTTGTTTTCTGTCTGCTTTCTACCCAGAGGGGTGTGGCTCGCCCAGGGCATCGCACCGTCAAAGGCGAGTCCGCGCGTCGTTATGGAGTCGTAGAACTAACTGTCTTCAGGGTCTTTGGAGTAAAAGTCATTGAGTGATTTGATTGCCATGGCTGGAAGGATGGTCTCTCCGAGATTGATGATTTTCAGGTGCAAGAAGTGAGTGAGAATACGGAAGTACATCTTGTTTTCTTCGGAGTCGCGCCCATCTTCAAGCAGAATCGCAAACTCCAGGTCTGAGTAGAGAGTAACCAGCTCTGTGGCCTGTGAACCCAAACCTATGATTGCATACCTACATGGTGGTGGGCCCATTACAGTAATGCATTCAGAGACGAGATTGTCGAGAAAAGTGCTTCTGTCCTTAGCTGTCTTCTGGAAGAGAGCTCTGACGGCTACAGCTCTAGCAGATTCGGCTTTCCTAACTTCAGGGTCGTCCTCTTCGTACTTAAAAGGATCATGCTGCTCATCAATAAAGCCAAGCTGTTGTTTTACCTTGTCTCGCATTTCTTTTAGGTCACTCTTGTGCCGTAGGTCCAGTTCATACGGACTTGCCACACAGGAGACGCCTATCACATGTTGTAAGAAAGATTCCTCTGTACGTTTAATGGCGAAGATTAAATCTTTCGCGGACTGTCTGTTTTCTGTTCTTGCCATAGATGCGTTATACAGAGCAGCACTTTTGGTAAAGTCTTCCCCGTCCTTTGTCACCTTTCCTCGCTCCAGGTAGACATCTCCCAGCTTTTGTAAAGTCTCTGCCTCTTTGTTCAAGTGCGCAGAACCCGTGCCTACGTTAAATCAAAACGCACAAGTGTATAACACACTTTCCGATGGCAATTATTTCGACTCTCTTTTAAGAAGAAGCTAGGTCAAAGGTCCAAGGAAGTACCGAGAGTAGTTATCGAAGGTTATCGCATTACCTGTCCTCAGTTTAAAATAATGCTCTTCTTAAACTATTTGACTTCATTAAAAACGGCCATTTCACAAAACAAAGACACAGCAACAACAGCATATTGATCCTCTACACATTCTTTTCTCCCTTCGTACATCGTATAGTACATCGTGCTTAATCTTGTTGGGCTTACATAAAAATGATATATAACGTTACATACATTATCTATTAGAATTATGTCTTGACGCAAGTTGCATTACTCTATAATCAGTGCAACTCACCATGGACAAGCTTCAGTGCAGAGGCAAATCGTCGCTCCGCTAAGTCGACAGCCCCTTTCCGCAATGCCCGGTCTCCAAGTCGGTGATGTTCTCTGTAGGTCCTTGTGAATAAAAGGACACGATATTTATGATTTCATCCATCCAATGATGTTCAGACTACTGGGTAGCCTGTCATTACACAATCTTCTGACCCCCTGCACTGAGAGCTGGTGGCCGCTCACCTCTAAAGCTAAGGGCACAACCCGCCGTACGTGCAATTTGTCGGTACGTTTTTATGGGAGGCCACGTCCGCTACGTCTTTCTGAAAACGTTCAGGCTGTACAGGGCAGGCGCGTCGCCCGTACTGGCACGTACCAATCCGCAGCCCGATGGCACACAAAGTTTTGCCTGCACGTGAAAGTTCTACGGCGTGTCTGCGTGCTCCAAAATCCGTCGGATTCCCTACGAGTTCGTACGGAGGCAGTAATTACCACTTACGGATCCCAAAATATTGCCCACGTTTTGGCACGTAGACAGCACGTATTTGCACGTACGGCGGGCTGTGCCCTTAGCTTAAACCAGGAGACTGGGAAGTACACGGAGTACTGATAGTTGGAATTTCTTATTACGTTGAAAGTTAGTCCAATAGGAGCTCAGGGTTTTTAATGAAATAAGAAAGTCTGAATTATAGTATGATGGATTTGACAATTATGCGTTATATTACTACCTATAACATACCTCATAATAGCTGTACCATCAGGATTCTCCTCCGCATCCACAGCACCATGGTCATAGACGTTGCTGCCTCTTCGCATCTTAGCAACGTTACAACAACAACAACAACAACAACAACATGAAAATAACAACAAAGCCATTTGTGTCATGCACTGACCTTTTCAAGGAGTTGTGATATTTTGATCAAATCAAAACCTGATGAGTCCGATTGCTGAAAAATCCACTTCAGTTTTATTTCACTGACGAATAATGCTGGATGACATAGAAACATCTGTAACGTTCTAACTTTTGTACAGTAGATTAGATTACATTTAATTTTGATATTATCCAATGACGTACAGAAACAATGTTTCAAATTGCGATTGTAATGAATAAATAATGATCATCCTTTCCCATTATTCAAAAAGGAAGAGAAATGTTAACGTTCTTAGTGTTTCACATTATAGATTTTATATAACACGACAGGAAATAGTGTAGTGTACTTAGTATTATAGTGGATCTAGATATATAAAGAAGCTACCTGTGGGCGAAAGAACCTGTAACCATTGTATTGCAAAACCGGTGGAAGACGAAATACATTTTATTTCTAACTGCCTCTCTAATGACCAGGAAAGAAAGGAGTTATTTGAAGAGGCATGCAAAACACACAAAAATTTCCAAACGCTTACTGACGAAAACAAAACTATAACGCTGTTAACGTCACACTCATCATAGAAAAAGTGGGGTACTTCGTCTTCCACTGCTTCCAGAAAAGAAGTCAAACCCCAAATGCGTAGATTGTAGCTCTCAGCACTCCATATCATTGATAGAATAGTCACTTGTTTACACTTGTCACCATTGTTATCTATACCAAAGTATTTTATTTTACGTATGTTTACTTTATTCTCTGTATGTTTCATGTCGCAATTAGCCTTCGGGCAAGAACTTGCAAATAAACTTTCACTTATTGATAACAAAAGATTTATGCATGGTTACTCTTGAGAACATTTCGGAAAATTTCAGATAAAGACATCCTCGTCTTCCCCTTATCTTGAATATCAGGATTACTGAGAATTATACCACAAATCTTCAAGTTATCATTACGTACCCTTATCGCTGTGCTCTTGACTCTTTCTGTGTACTTAACACGGTGAGTTAGAGCCTCTTTCCCGTCTGTGTCGCCACACCTTGCCCTGGCATTGTTGTACATCGCTATCGCTTTGGACAGCAAGGATTCATCCGCACATGCCTTCCCTGTCTCAAGGTACAAATCTCCCAGATTTTTCACCAACTCTATCTCCAGTAGCCTATCTCCTGTTGCAATAGCTCGTATTAACGCTTTCGTATAACCCTCTTCCAAGACATACATTCCGCTTAAACCCTCAAAACGAGCCATACTCAATTGGTGGCAAACCTCGGCAACCCTCAAGACGTCGTTGGCACTTGTCCTTAAGGTATCCTGCCGCTCCTTGTTCACATTATGACTTCGGCTGTCCTTATGTTGTAGTATTTCGGCGAGTTTTCCCA
This sequence comes from Branchiostoma floridae, assembly GCF_000003815.2. Lineage (NCBI taxonomy): Eukaryota > Metazoa > Chordata > Leptocardii > Amphioxiformes > Branchiostomatidae > Branchiostoma > Branchiostoma floridae. The sequence goes on along the minus strand of NC_049992.1, from coordinate 7,558,164 downwards.
TGAAGGCTGTACGATCTTGTATCGCTTGTTCTAGATCCGGATCTTTACAACGAAGTAGGGCAGCTGAGTAAAAGGTAGAAGCCGTCTTGAACTCCTTCAAGTCTTTGACTAATTGTCCTTTCTCAAGATGAAGGTCTCCTAGACATTTTAGAGTCTCCACCTCCATGCAGGTGTCATTTTCAGCGATGGCGTTCCTCATAGCTCTTCCGTACCCTACCTCAAGACTTTCTCCCGTCGCTTCTAGCAGGGTTTCTAACTCCTGATGTTTCTCTGCCAGGCTTCTTGCCATATTGCCTTTTTATTATGTCTGTGACGAATTTCTCCTGATTTGAGTTCAAACTAGTCGCCACGAAAAGAGATTTTTTCAGTATGCTCTTTAGTAGCGTTACCTTCACCGGGGAATTCCAATGACGTAGACCCACGCTAACCCGGGGTCATATTTGAATAATGTCAGTGTTGTGTGTACAAAGAGAAGCCGTGATGCACATGCCTTAGGCGGTAAAATAGAAGTCCTAACTGATTCCATGGTTCAATGGATTTTGTTCAGTAAACACCTTGCGGACATGAAACAACCCGAATTGCGTTCTTATTACTAAAGTTTCATAACATAGACCGCATAAAGTTGTATATGTTATATTTCATATACTAGTGGCTGGTTTAATTGCATAGTCATTGCACAGTTAATATAACGAGTTATATGGATAGTTTTTGCATTACCAAGTTTGTGCAACGGATTAATCATTCGGGTTCTGCTGTTTAGTTGACTTGTTTTACAGTCTGAATTTATTTTCTGAATAGTATCAGAGCTGGGGTATACGTAGTAAGGAAAATCAAATGAGTTCCTAGAACTGCAGTGATGAAGGCTATAGATAGGTGACGCTAGTGATCCATGTCTGTACTGAAGTAGCTTGTCAGTGGCAGTGGCAGCACTAAATACATGTACAGAAACCCAGACGATACATAGCAAACATTTCCTCGAATCAGATCAGGATAATAGTCCTCTACAAATTAGAGGATTTCAGTTTTATTTCATTGTCTCTTTTTTGGGGGGGGGGGGATTAAAAAAGCGCGCGAAACCGCACGTGACTTCCGAAGCTGGTGTGTTTACATCCAATTGGGTCAAAGGTCGACCCTGCTGCATGACGGGACGGAAACAGCAGAAAATGGCCGAAGTCGTCCAACCGCACCCGGGAATAGTTACAGAAAAGGTAGGCCTAAATCTCCACTTTTTACCTCACAATTCCCACCCCAACACGTATGCGTGGTGCGTACGTGTCTTTAAGAGCTGTCGCACTTGATACCGAAGTTGTTTATCCGGAAATGACGTAACGTGCTAGCGGGAGAAGCGAGTGAATAGCGCACGGGTCAGGATCAGGCGACACTTTGCGGTTTCTGTCGTCATGTTTGTATGTGGGGAGGGCAGGGCTGGGCACCCACTTCCTGATTTGGTCATGACAACAAACTGACGAACTCCCCAGCAATTCCTGTCTACTCAAACCTGTGACGTAACAGCCAGGATGTCGTTCTTATAGCTCAGATCAAACTCAACCGGTTTAGCTTTAGAAATCTCGTAAGATTTGACGTTAACGACGCCCCCCTCCCCCTCTATCTCTCTCAACCGGAAAAAGATTTCGTTTCGGTTGATTTGAGCGTTTGAAAACATTCCCTAGTATCCAGGACTCGGACTTAATAGCTGTTCATCAAGGTATGTGTGGTTGATTGATTTGCTGTAAACGCTCGCAGTTGTGTTTTTTTATTGTTGTTTTCTTTGTTTTTATGAACGAGGTTTTTAAATATCTGGTCAGTTGAAACTCAAAACTTGACGGTTATGTCAAGGGTCACACTCCGTCTCTAGAGCTTTTGTTGTCTGCTGGTTATTTTAAGTATTATTATTATTATTGTACTCAGTAACAAAAGCTTATTTTTTTTGTAATGGTTGCATAGAGTGTACAAAATGTGTTCAAGCTGAAATGATGTGGAAAGTATACACTGTTTTCAGTTGGCTTGTGAGATTTTATTGTACTTAATCATTAACAAGTTGGTATGTTAAGCTGCAGCATGTAGTGTATTGTAGTCAGAGTTTGAGAAAATTGCTCTCTAAATGTTTTACTTTAAGTATATTCAGTATCTCTGGCAAAGAATGCAGGTAGGAAGTTTGAAACCCGGCTATCTATTGTCGCTAACCCGACTTGCATGCTAGAATGTGTGGTCCAATGTTTGTTGTGCTTTTCAAATAGTTGATATACTAGAGAATATCCCAGGTACAATGAACCTGTACATACTGTTAGAGTACATATATTATAATCTGTCGCGATCAGTGGAAGATCAGCTGTTCAGTGAGCTAAACTGGTTTGATCTTACTTTCACTTTTTTATATAAAACATATCTGTGTGTATGAAACGTATACCACTCAGCTGTTGTATGCACATGTTGCTAGCTGTGAGTAATATGGTATAAGCGTTATAGTAATACAGTACTGTACACAACTGACTGTCATGTGGTCATTCTTTATGAGTCACATGGCTACACTCAGGAGTGTATGGTAGAAGAAAGCCCTACAACACATTGTAGTAATTTGTAGAGCCATGTGGTATCAATGACTCACATGTCAGTGTAACATGTAAATATAGCGCACTTGTCTGGGGATGCCTAATTACAGACCTATCACTATCACTTATCAAAACATAGTGACAGAAATTTATACATTGCTGTTGGGACATCCTCACTTCTGTTACTGACGACTGCTATGGTGTTAAAAGTTGTCATTACTATTTAGAGGGATGTATTGTAGAATTTTGGCACAAATATTCTGAATTTCAAAATTGCCATATAGATTGAGATTTGTTACTAATTTTTAACATATTCTCGTCATTTTCTCAAATTTTATTTTTTTGATGCGTTGGTAAACAAAGCGAAAGCAAGTCGTGGCCAAGTTCTTTTTTTCTGGTAGCCAACCACATAGAGGACATACCCAAATCAACTACACCTCTTCTTATGGAAACTGCCAAAAATTGATGCACGTGTTATGGTGTATGTCATTCCTAGAATCAAATGAACATGGCCTTAGAGCACTTAGAGTACTTATCCAGTAAGTGTAATTATCATGGTACAATCTAGGTGTGGCAAGGGTGTGGATCATGATAGTGGGTGGAGGGTGGGGCTAGGTCCCCAGGGTTAGGCATGTCCATTGTCACACCCTTTATGTGGTCAAGTGGCCAGCTACCCCTGTCACTGGGTTAGAAGGTTGGGTTAGAAGGTCGGGTTTCTCCCTCTTGTTGTCTGTCAACCAAGACGTGGTTACAGCCAACAGGAGAAAGGAGCTGACTAAAAATAGTTATGTGTCTTTTTGCTTTATATTATAGCTCATGTTGCAAGATGAAAATCATCATTTCATGATATAAAGTGAAGGATAATGTATGTGTTACTGTTAGGGGTGGGTACCAGTACAGAAAATTCAAGTACACGTACGATTCAGCATACACACCACTAGTAGTCACAGTCCTTGATATTAATTAGTCATCACACTATTGATATCCTCCCGGCTATTTCTAACGTTGCTATTTTAAAACAAAACCAGACTTCAGAGACATTTTATCATCTATCTTTTTCAGTTAGACATGTCCTCACTTCCTAAGAATGTAAACAAAAGGGATACAAAAATGTTGGCTCATGTTTATTTATTTATAACATACATTTATGCAATGTAAGCTGCTAAGTTCTTTGTAGTGTTTAGCATTTTCTTTGTAAGTGATCTTTATGGTCATAATAATGTTATACAACATGCATCATTGATAGTTGGTTATTGATTTAGCAAAGATTTTTATGATTATTTGGTCTTAAGTTAATTACAAAAAATGTTATTAGGGCTTTTCCATTTCAATGACCTGTTGATTGCAATTTGCTGGCAAAAGAAACAAACAACTGCAGTTTGAAAGGGATCTGCTAGGAGTTGAAAAGATACTATTGTTCAAGCCAAGTCACAAACTTCTATTCTTGAGTTATCCTAACTCTGCTGAGTCTTTTTTTCCAGCTCCCAGCAGTTTGCTTCCTTTGACTGCATGTGTTTCTTTCTTTTGCCAGTGTCTAAGTCTTAGTTATTGGCAGAGGTATTTAATATACATAGACTATGCAAGGACATATTTCTTCTTGATAAAACCCTCTTGGACTTTACTTTACTGCAATTTGCAAATGTGGAATAATGTTTGTTTCTTCTTCTTCTTCTTCTTTGGCAGTCCAGTCTCAGCAGACTTTATTCAACAGAATAGAATTTATTAAATGCCATCTAATGTATAGGACCTTCGTTGAATGATGACAATGAGTTAACAATCTAGGATTCAGAACAAGGAAGAAAATCAAGAAACTTAATAGAATGTCTTTCACCTTTCTTTCTGAGTGTTGGAGGTTCTGGGGCAAAAGCCATGTACATGTATAGGAAGCCCCATGGCCAATCATGCCTCAGAAATTACCTCCCATTTAAATGGAAATTTTGCATTCAGCCCTGCAGGCCATCTGTAACATACCGTACTAACCCAAATTTCTTCTCTCTTTAAAAACATTTCTCAACTCGCAAAAGTGATTGTAAACAGTTTTGTTCAAAGATCATCTATCCCGAATGTCAATGCGTTTCTAAGTTGAACGTAAGGATTGAGCTTGGTGTTTAAATTTGACGATTTGGGCTTGTTGTAGACGATTTTTTAGTAGAAAACTGGAGTGGATTTAGGGAAGACTGGCCACCCGAAATGGCCTCCTAATGATGCTCGAACTTGGTATTCGTGCCGGGGCAGGATGTCTCCTCGACGTGTGTGGAGCCATTTGCGCGCTCATTTTCTCGTTGGGTTGTAAGAGACGGCAGCGAAGATGTGAGTCGGGTGCGTGTGTGAGTGTGTGGGCGAGGTAGGACACTCCTTTTTTAGTTTTAAAAGAAGAGCAAATTTTTTTTGGATATGCGATTTATCAATGAAGACAACAGAAGTACAGACTTTCAGCAATTCCCATGTAGATACTAGTTAGTAATAATGAATATGCAGCAGGACGTGCTGTAAAAGTAACTGAAGCTCAAAAGCTATATTTGTGATTTTAAGTATGATATGTTTTGCACAACAGAAGAATAGACATTTGTATGCTCATGAACTGACATATTTTCCACCCACACTCACTCACTATCCAGTTTAGCATCCGTTATTCCTTGTTTTGCAAGGATTTGACGTTGCAAGATGTCATTCAGGTCTACAAATATTACTAGTACTAGTAGTAGCATATGATAACATTACCACGATAAGTCGTTAAGTAGTTAGTTATAAATCCACATGAATAATCAAAGCTTGATTTCTGTTGTAGAGAAGATCTGTTTTTAAATTTTTGTAGAAAGTTAGTTACTTAAAGGGCCATTGTTGCAGATATCAAATGATAAATGTTTCTCTAAGAACAACACTGTATTCTACTTTCTAGACTTTGGTAGGATAATAAAGTTTAGTTTCAAATTTACCTGGGAATTTTTGATGTGTAAGGTTGGGTGCTTTACTGCCACAAAATTATGTTTCTTGTCTGGCAAACAAAATAAGATAAATGATTTTTTTAAATATTGTTTGTAGTAAGATGAAGTGTGTAGTATGTGTGTGTGTGTGTGTGTGTGTGTGTACAAAGATGCCTACAGTGTTCTTGATACCCATGTCCATTTTGCCATATGCATGTCATTGCATAATCTCCAAGCAGATGTTGGGATGGGAAAACATCTTTTCTGACAGTCGTTTTTTTTTGTTAGACATGCGCAGCCTTTTTTTATTTCCCATAGTTCATAGGGCAAGCTAAATCTTACTCATATACTTCGTAGTGAGGCGATCAAAGTTTGCGTAATTGCTTTCCTTGATTTCGGGATAAATACATATAAGGAGTTCTTCTGAATTCAACGTAAAATGCTGTCAGGGAGGAGGGGGGGGTAAGGGAATTTCACAGTATCTGAGGACAAGGGCGGTCAGGAAATGTTCCAATCTTCCAGCCCCTAACATCTGCTTGGAGATTACCCAGCAGGCCACAGGAAGGATATAGGTGGTCCCTCATGTTTGTAGTCTTTCTGAGGTCTTCCTTTATATCAGGATACGCCAGTCCTTGTGGTTGTCCAGGTCCTTCCTCACATGGAAGTTAATATGATTCACTAACAGTATTTCCTGCTTTACTCATACATGCATATCTTCTGGTACTGTAGAATTCTTGTGTTGTATCACTGTAATTCTTGAAATGTTTGTATTAGTTTCATTCATTCACTGTAGTTTCAATGCATTGCTACTACACCTCTATGAACTTTGTAAGATGTAAAAACCAGATCATTGAATTGCTATGGCCTAAACTTTTGAGTTTTTAGAACTTCAAAAAATTTTATTCTATTATCTGTTCTTGGTTGTAGAACTTTGAACGTCTATTATAGGTTCAAAGTTTTAAGAAAAATCTGCTGGCTTGACAAAAGTTACGCTCCCTAAGAGTAAGAGCTTTGTCTACATGTATATCTCTCTTCTATTCTCAAATCCCCATAGGTTAAACTACATGTCAAACATCATTCAACAGACCAGTCTTAGGAGCTTGTACCCTTTACTTGTTGGTGACTGCTTGTATACCTGGCCGTGGGCCAGCTTCCTTCCCTGCATTTTCCCTGCCAGTTCTGTATATTTCTTGTGCAGTGGTGACCACATGCCTGCATATCAGTATGGTGAGGTAGCCGTCTGGATATGTAGTGAAGTATTTTGAGCTGAAAAATGATTAGGACATATTTTTGACGCCCTGCTGGAACTGCGTCTACAGTTACTGATTCATCAGAAGATAAATTATCACTGTAAATGTCATTTTTTACCCCAGAAAGTTTTGTTGGCAAAGTAGGGATTGTATATATTGCTTGGTTCTATGATTTGCAATTGTCTCGTTTAGGACGAACGCTGCATGTATGTATATACAGTATGAGTAACAGAAATATTATTGTAGCTTTGTGAGTTTTCAGGAAGTTGGTATATAACTTTATAAGTTTCAGAATTCTTTTACCTTCACATTATTGTAGTTGTTGGTCCAATTTTGCCAAATTAGTATTGATGTCAATTAAAGTAACATAGAATGTGCCATTGCCAAGGATGTGTTGAGGGTTTTTCTGCTCTTAGATGTCCTTAATGGACAAGTTTATAAAGATTTTCCTATAACATTTTCCAAGCCTTTGTTTCAGTTTATACAAATTTTGTATTGATACTTCCCATCCTGCCTTCCTTCCTTCCACAATGCGATTCAGTGAACAAATTTTACACCAATATTCACACAAAACGACCGACTACCCTAAGTGGGCCCAGTTTCCCTTTTGGGACTCGTCTTTGTTGTATTTTAACTGAATGTTTCCAATTACCCACGACAAAGTTCACCTCCAACTCTGCACCAGCAGATACCCCGAGGAATGCCAGGTTGGTGAATTGTGTGTCTGGTCCAGGAAAAATCCCTGGAACTCCGGGCTGCCAAATAAAATAAACCTGGACAGCAGGCCTAGAGCAATCCCGGCCTGGTGTTCTCTGACTCTCACAGTACAGTCCAGGAGAGCTGTGGCTGTCTTCTTACTCTTAGTGGATAGACAGTTAGTCGGGAGGTTGTAGTGCAGGTAGAAATGTTTCGGTGTCTTCTGGGCCGCTTTGGGAAAGCAAAGACTCGAGAGGGAAAACTGAAAACCAAATCAAAAAGTAAGTTGGCAACATTTTTCGTGTTTCTTATTTTTCGGAATGAAGGTAAAATTGTTTGGTAGCTCGATTGGGAAAATCTTTAGTAAGTATTATTGTTGTCTTAACTAAATACAGGTTAAAATTTATGGATGTGTAGACTTTTGTAGAAGATGATATTATCTTTGAACTCAAAAGTGGCAAGGGCTTGTAAATAGTTGGAAGACAGGAGATAGATATTGATGTCATACTAGTAAAAGTCTGTGTATAGGCAAAAAGTGTGACATTTTAGTTTTGTGTACAATGTGCAGGGTGACATAACAACTAATTGTTTGGTGTGTGCTCACTTGAAAAACGTCTTCATTGCCCAGTGTCAATGGTCTTTTACCCAAGGGGATTTCTTTTTTTTCTTAGTCAGCAGTATTTGAACAGATGTTGGGACTGCTACACATATTTGAAGCCCATAGTCAAATCCGATCACTGCCTGGAAACATTGTTGGATCTGTATTTTTCAGCTATTGAGCTATACATGTATTATGCTATGATATATAATCTTATAGGTAGTTGGGAGTGAGTCAGGGCATATGAATGTTCATCAAAGTTTTACACAGTATCTGTGCAAAGAGATGTATAATTTTCTGTTTTTGTTTTGAAATATCATTAGATGAAGAGTTTTATTCTTATGGTCTGGATAACATAGCAAGAAATGTAACTGTCCAAAAGTAGTGACCAATTTCAAGCATGGTTAATCCAATTTCACGTATGGCCAAAGTTTTGTAGCTCTTTTTCATGATATAAATTATAATACACCGCACAGAGTAGCCTGGCATCAAGCCATATTATGGGAGTCTCTTCTGTCCTCTTTGCAAATACCCAGCCATAGTACTATAAATGCATTTAAGTTCGTGGAGATTTAATTTCGGGGTAGCAGGAAAATGGACTTTTTGCGGTGGTTTTAATTTCGCGGTAGCACCATGCACTGTAGTCGGTTACTGTTATGGAAAAATCGTCACGGTGGTTTTAAATTCGCGATGAAGCGGCCGCCGCGAAAACCGCGAACATTAAACCACAGCGAACATTTCTGCATTTACAGTATAGCTCCCCGAGTCTCTTCTGTCCTCTTTGCAAATACCTGAAGTATTTGGGAGAGACTCGGGATCTATGATATGGCTGGGTATTTGACGAGAGGACAGAAGAGACTCAAGACTGCTTGCTCTGGAGTTATAATACGGCTAGGTACCAGGCTAAGCACAGGGCCAGTTAACAGAATCTTGGCAAGGATTTTCTTCTGACACTTTGCCAGGAGTTAGAATCTGAGTGTCAGACCCAAGACTAAAACAATGCCATGATAGAACGTGTAAATATTTACCTTTTCCAGCCTGCCAAAAATATATCACTGGACATTTATTTTACTTTAGCCGCTTGGCTATACAGTCTGCAGATACCCCAGATATATATAGTACTTGGAATTGGATAGTCTGAACTTCAAAGTAGCAAAGTTCTTTCTGCTGGTTTATATCTTAATTACGGTGTGGAAGTTAACTGCAATTTGAAAGGGAGTCCCTAAGATTTTTTTTTGCCTATATTTTGCCATAGTGAAGAATCATTGAAAAACTTGGGTTTGGATTTGAGTCCTTTTCCGAATTCAGTGATCAGTTCAGATTAGAAAATCAACCAAGTAATACCCATCCATCCGTCCATCCATCCATCCATCCATCGTTCCTTCCTCTATCCATCCATCCATCCATTTATCCATCCATCCGTCCATCCATCCATCCATCCATTTATCCATCCATCCATCCATCCATCATTGCATCCATTCCTCCTTCTATCCATCCATCCATCCATCATTGCATCCATTCCTCCTTCCATCCATCCATCCATCCATCCATCCATCCATCCATCATTGCATCCATTCCTCCTTCCATCCATCCATCCATCCATCCATCCATCCATCATTGCATCCATTCCTCCTTCCATCCATCCATCCATCATTGCATCCATTCCTCCTTCTATCTATCCATAGACTGAAGGGACTACCCTATAAGATCAATCCATCCATCCATCCATCCATCCATCCATCCATCCATCCATCCATCCATCCATCCATCCATCCAAATCAAACAAAGGCTAACCAACCAATTGCAATATTCAACACAGTCCCTTGGCAGCTATGACAATGACACCCATACCAGTGCAGTACACCCATTGCCAGATGTAGAATCTTGCCCATCTGTGGGGTTACCGGAGGTCGTCTGTGTTATGATTTGGTTTGGTGCTGCCATGTGCTAGAGTTTGTGTGAGAGACAGACACCCATCTGTAGGGGATAACCCTGTCAAACTCAAACAGATGATTCTTCTCCTTTTAGTTTTGCTCTGTTGTTTCTAAGAACTCTACATCTTGTTAATAATCCAACAAGACAACGGTGCCAGTGGAAAAGAGTTCCTGGAGTTTAGTAAACTTTAGTTTCTTTGGGATGAAATGATTTCTTTTTTGTCATAGGCTGAAAAATATAGTTTTGAAGGAAGACCATTTGATATCTACTTAAGATTTATGGATTTTTAGTTTGGTAATATCTTAAGTTCACTGTATTGGTGTTATTTACAAATTTCTGACAGTTTTAGATTCTTGTGAACGAAATGCTTCAAATATGTTTGCATCTTTCGTGAGCCTGAGCGTAGTTAAGATTAGAAGAACAAGTATTTGAATTTTAGTTCATATGAATTTCAGTTTCCTTTTTGTGTTTTTTTTTTTACGTTTTTTTTTCTTCTTGAACTAAAGAATTTCTATGGCTACCAGTATTTTTGAAAGATTTATTTAGTGGCCAAATTATACATGAATTTTGAATCACGGGGAGGGGGGGCGTCTAAGATGAATACCATGTTCTAGGATGAAGTAATGCTAGGGTTAGGGTCATCGAAAGTGTGTCAAGAAAGGGAAAGGTCATGGGAAGGTCACCCTCAAACTGAATAGCCGAGACAGTTTTTAGTCGTCTGTTTTCTTCTATCAATTTTCTTGTCCATTTTTTATGTTATATCTTTTACGGTGTTTGCCTTTCTTTTTGGAGAATTTTGTCCAACTTGTTAGAAGACTAGTCAGTATCAAATTTCGCCCCCTCAGTGGTTCTATAAGTGTTGCGGTGATTAGTGATGAGTCAGAGGTGTTCAGGTGTGAACAGGTGAGTCCCGACAGACAGGTGTGGGCAGGTGTGTAGGTGGCAAGGTGTGGGCAGTGTCTCAGGTGAGGTAATGTCTAAAGGTAGAGTCCAACCTGTCTAGATTTATGATGACTACTCAAGAAAACGGGTACATTAGAGTGATTAGACACTATGGACAGGATTCTTATTCACCGGCGTCAATAAGGAAAATACCTTAAAATTGGAAATGTTGGAATTCGTGGTGGTTTTATGTTTGTGACCTCTTCACTGAGGTAATGTCTTAAGGTAGAGTCCAGCCTGTGTAGATATGTGATGAATACTCAAGAGAATACTTAACTGAAGAAATAGCAACAGTTACTATAGACTCTATAGACAGCAGGGTCAAGGGGGAAAATACCGTAAAATGGAAAATGTTTGAATTCGTGGTGGTTTTATGTTTGTGACCTCTTCACTGAGGTAATGTCTAAAGGTAGAGCCCAGCCTGTCTAGATATGTGATGAATACTCAAGAGAATACTTAACTGAAGAAATAGCAACAGTTACTGTAGACTCTATAGACAGCAGGGTCAAGGGGGCCGTAAAATGGGAAACATTTTCATTTCTGTTCTGTCGTCAGCCTTCCAACCCCCTTCTTTCAACCATAGACTTAAACCACCGCAGAACACTCAATTTTCTCCCAACCGTAAATTAAATCTCTGTGGACATTCCCATTTTATAGTGATCTAACTTGACTTTTAAGGGACCAACAAAAATCTTTATGACGTTATGTACGTCACTACAACATTTTTTTATTTCATACTGTTGTAGAGAAGGTTTGGGATTTGTTGTTTAATCTTCATTGATTAGTATGGTGTAAAGAGAAAGGAAAGGGGGGAAGCAAAGGTGACTCACCTGATAGAGGTCACAGAAAGGTCACATTCAGTTTGCAGAGGTTCACATAAGGGTCTGCATGCCATTTTCCGCCAGGCGTAGCGAGCTATTTTGATTCACCGTTCATTGTATACATGTAGCAGGCCCACTCAAATTCAATGTTAAACATTGTCAGTAAATCTATTGTAAAGCATAATCGGTCCCATTAATTCTTCATCACATGTTTTTTTATTGTCAAATGTTTCATTGTGCAAAGTCAAATGCCAGATTGCTAAAAAAATTCCTGGTTGTCTCAGTGTTTGCACATACTTTGCCAGACACCTGAATGAATACAGTTTTCCAATCCAATGAATACCTTCCCAAAACATTTCGTAAGGACTGTAAATGCAGAAATGCTCACGGTGGTTTTACGTTCGAGGTTTTTGCGGTGACCACTTCAACCGCGAACATTTTTTCCATTGTAATATGAGACTGCAGTCTACCTCTCCATTTTCCTGCAACTGCAAAAGTGAATCCCCGCAAACTTAAATGCATTTACATACAAGCTTTTATGGAAATGATTCAGTTCTGATCTTAACTCCACTTGGATTTTTACTGGCTGAGTTGCCCATGAAAACACTTCAAGTATCCTTGCTTGTGTTACTTCAAACCTAGAAATAATATTTTCCCAGCAAGACTGTCATTCAGTAAAGTCTAACATATGGGATTTTAATTTGGCAACCACTGATATTGTGCCAGAATATCCTACAGGGGTGATCCCATATTACTCCATGGAGGGCAGACTGGTACATTTTGTACCTCCATGGAGTTACCTTGGCAAGGAGGTTAGGTTCTCATCAGAATGTATTTGTTAGTTAGTCAGAAGAAGTAGTAATTTTGCTTTTTTAGTAGAAAGTTGCCCATGGTCTAATTGCAGATTGATAACATGAAAGGGGTACAAATAGTGTAAAACAATAATAGCAAATGTCGGATCTCGTCTAAAAGCTAACTCTAGATTCTGGGTAATTATGTTCGACTTCTTTCCCAAAGACAGTAGAAGACAAAAATTCTATTACAGAGTTTTGTGAGTTGTTTTTTTTCAGTGAACGTGGAAAAATTTAGGTGGAATTTGGCGGACTCCTTTTGAAAGTCTTGCCTATGCTATAGTGTAAACAGTAAATGAATTTGAATGGCAGATTTTGTCACAAAATGTAAGAGTTTAGGTTCATGCTATAGTAGTACTAGTAGCAACATTTACCAAGGGACTGGCAAGCCCATGCAGTGACCTTGGGTTTGACCTTATGACAGGAATGATCCATGTTAACATGGGTGGCTGATCTGTAATCTTTCACATCAGAGGGTCTCCAGGGGTTTTCCAGTAATCCTTTACCTCTACCTGAATGCAGTACGTTGTGAAAGATAAGAAGAGTAGAAACAGACAGAAACAATATATATCCTGACTCCCGGTATTCGAACCCAGGCAGATAGAATTATGATAGATCACAAATCCAACGAGCAAACTACTACCCTACAAAAGGCTGACAGCCATTTGGCATAGTCGTTTTGTGGTACTTGAACCACACTGTTACATTGTACCGAAGTACCAACTTTAACCTCAGATTCCATTCTGCATTTCTTTTTATAATCCGAGAACCAACAAAGTAGATTGTTGTGGCCTTTGCATGATTTACCCAAAGCCACCACTAAACATAGCAGGAGTCTGACCAGGAACAAATTGCGCCCATGAAGGCCAACTGATGTTCCCTGAGGTGTCACAGGTCATGTCAAAGGTCAGGTCCTCCCCTGGTCACAGTGTACTCCATCAGGAAGAGAGGACACCTGTGTTTTGGTTTTGGGAGGTTGGTTCCAGGTACCCCTAGGAAAACTGTCACGCTCCCGGTGTGAAGGGACAGTACAGGGTCCTAAAACACTTTTCCAGCTATGGTTGGCGTACTGTAAGTCCTGGAATATTTGCAGTATTTTTAATTTCTTGACTTCTCTGCTGTGAAGATGCATTTTTATGATTATACATGTATCTTTTCTTAATCTTATGATCTTTTGTTCTAGACGTGCTTCGGTTTTTGTTTCTTGATGGCAAATAGTTTCTGATATCAGAAAGAACTGGTGTAGATTTGGTCCCACTTGCTTTGGAACTTTAGCTCACTTCCTCTAGATATCCCAACTCACTGACCATTTAAGAACAGGACATAACCCTCTCTGTGTGTTGTGGCTACTAGCCTATAGACCAATCCTCCTAGCAGCTGTGTTTCAAACTGCAGATTGCAGTAAATACAGTAAGAACCAGTATAGTACATTACTGTGGCCTGTGGCCATCCCAACTGACCATGTAAGAACAGGAAGTCCCCCCATCTGTGTTTTGTGGCTACTGGTCAGTAGGGAGAAACTATTAATTCTGTATCTAGCCATGGGGGACTGGCTAATGTGCACCAGGTGAGAGTGTGGAAATAGGGTTAGGATAAGGAGAGGAGTAGAGGGGGTTCTTGTCAATGGGAAGGGTCAAGATCGGTCAAGGTCTTTATTAGACCACACAAATATATGCTGTTGGTTCAATGAATACAATCAATGTTTTTGTGGTGTTTCGAGTTATAATTCTACATTGTAAATACATGCATATTTGCGGTCTGGAGAATTGATTTTTCCAGAAAATGGGATCACTTACACTAATAATTACAGGCTAATATGTACATAGGTACAGTGATCCTAACCAATTGCAATAGAGTAGCATGACAATAAAGGATTTTGTATTTTCTCTTGACTATAGGATTGAATAGAACAATAGGAACGGAATGAAAAGCCTTTCTAGGCTGCACCAATTCAATTTGTCGATCCTTGGATTAAAAAAAAAGATAATGCTTGATTGGAATATCAACATAAAGACAGAGTCTGAGAGGAAATTCTACACCTTGGTTTACACACATGGATGAAGGTTAGACATGCAGATAATAAGATACACAGGAAAACAGTTACTCAAGCAACTGGATATGATTTTGGAAATGGTCGTATCTTAGTTCTTACACAATTTCACACAGGGTGAACAGACTCAGATGCCAGTTCTCCTCCCAGCCCTCTGTTTTCATGATGTTCTTTTCCACAAATTTTACAAAAGATAATCCTGAGAACCAATAAATTGAATTTGTATGGCCAGAACTCATTCAATATTGACACGTTTTTGTGCCAAGGTAGACCTAGTTTTGAAAAGTTGACAAGATAGGATTAGCTGTATGGGAACAAGATTTAGTTTGTGATAATGTTTCTGTATGACAGCCTTCAAGCTAAGAACAAGGCTCCTCTGACACTTGTATATGAACCACGCAGAATTGATTAGTCGCGTCATGTCAGAAGAAACCACAAGACATTCTTTTTCCCATTCATTTCTGTATGGCCTGTAGATTAGTGTGACTAACTGATCTTGTACCCAAAAGAGTCACTCTCCTCTAGGGTTTCCCTGGCACCAGGTGGAACACAGAGGGAGGGAATACTATAAATGCAGAAATGTTTGTGGTAGTTTTATGTTCTCGGTTTTCGCAGTGGCCGCTTCACTGCGAGCTTAAAACCACCGGGAGCATTTTTCCTTGGCAGTAAGAGACTACATTGGATAGTGCTATCGCGAACACTCCATTTTACAACTACTGTGAAAGTAAATCTCCGCAAACTTAAGTGCATTTATAATTATCGAACAAGCCACAAGTGTGGCATCAATGGTAGAGTGGCTAGGCTAGCTGACACATGATGTAAAGGTCACAGGTTTGATACCCTGATGGACCATTGTGTCCTTGGGAAAGCTACACGACTTTCTTCACTCCACCCAGGTGTAAAATCATCAAACAAGAAGTCAAACCTCCCAGTAATAGAATGTGCCAGAGTTTCAGCCCTATAAAATGCTATTAGTGCCAGGGTTGGCCGCTGACCCCAGAAAAGAGACACCTGAACAAGGCCGAAGTCCCTAACTTCCGGGGTTCATGCGCTAAACGCGCGCAAAAACGCTACTTCGGGGGAATAAGCTATCCCGGTTATAACCAGGCACACAGGGCATGTATATGTGTGCCGGATATATCCGGTTTGGGCAGTTAAGGGACTATGGGATCAGTACGCGAGTCTAAATAGCTAAATATTTCGCTGCATAACACTAGTTATAACATTTATTATTTGATCTTAAATTTCTGTAGTCTGGGGAAAAACTAAATTTTAGAAATAAGTTTTGTCTGTTTGCCTCATTGACCTCGTCTTCAATCTATCATGGCCGCCCGAGAGAAAGGTGTATAGCCTACAGGTGCTACTGCACAGAGTTAGAAATGTGAGAAGTGTGTGCTATAGGAATTTGTAACAATTTGTAACTTATTCTAAAGAAAGGGAATCACACTTCTGTATAGCTACAAATTTGTTGTAGTGTGTAGTGTGGTGTTATTCTCCAAGCAGAGGTTGAGTTGCACAGATATAGTAGTAGTCAGTATTTTAACCAGCTCACTCTCAGTAAAAATCCAGACTCTATCTCTCAGTGAGTCAACCTCTGCTTAGAGAATAGTGTGGTGTACTGTAAATGCAGAAACTTTCGCTGTGATTTAATGTCCATGGCAGTAAGAGACTACAGTGCATGGTGCTACCGCGAACATAAAACCACCGCGAAAAGTGTTTCTCGCTACTGCAAAATTAAATCCCAGCGAACTTAAATGCATCTACAATACTGTATAACTGCAAATGAGTTAGTCAGGCCTACAGTAGGCCATCTGTCCTTCCCATCCACAGGAAGTAGCTGCAACTGCCCCTGTTTTCTTTGCTCCAGTCTTTGGGGATTTTCTTTCAAATGGTGACCAGACTTCCTTCCTCTTCTGCCACTGGAGGCTCTGCATGGGGTTTGATCAGAAACATACTAGCAGTGTTAAAAACATTTTGCTGTCTCATCTAGTTCTAGGCACATTTTGCCTCGAATGTAGTTATCCATGTCTCAGGTTTCAAGAGTATGTCTTTCAAAGCTGTCAACAGGTATTTATTTTACCTGCTCTACATTATTCTACTCAACTCTTATTCCTATTTCTAGTTTTCGCTTCATATGCTTCATTCATAAGTTTACAATTTATATCAAATGTTTTTATATATGATTCAAAGTTACAACATGAGTACATAATATTATGTACATATTGCTACAACAAGCAACATGCAGATGCAGACATCCTGGCTTCTTCATTGGTCCCTGTTCTCTAGCTAACAGCGCTATCTAGAGATTTTTTGCAGAACTGCAGGCTTTCGGATGCATAGTTACATTTGTACCATTACTTTTCACAAACTAGTATTAGACCATATTGATTTGATGACATCGTATGGATGACAAAACTAGTGCAGGCATGGAAATAAGATAAATGTTTGCAAAAAAACTGAAATGTTAGGAAAGTGAACTAACATATGACTAAATACACAGAGTATGTATAATAGAGTATGTACATTTTTATCCTTTCACATCTTCTTGACTTTGGAATTGACTGTGGCATTCTATAACATTAGTTTCCATTTTTCTGCTGCTTTTTCCCCCCAATATATGGCACATTTCTGATGGTTTTGCAGCTTCTTGGTAATCTCCAAGCAGATTCTACGGTAGCATAAGATAGTATCAACAGCTGGCAGTGGAGTGAAGCCGGCCTAGGAGTGAGTTTGGCTACCGGGGAAAAATGGCAAATGGACACATCTTGGCTGACTACACTCCTTGGCCAGTTTGGTACTATTTTATGCCATTGTAGGATCTGCTTAGCTTCTTGGTATGATTTACAGTATGGTCAAAAGATTTTTCATCCATAAAGTCATATCGATGCGGCCTTATATGAACTCTTGTTTCACAAGAACAAGTACCAAGTGTGTCTTGTTGTATGACTGGTTTGTGTTGCTCCCAGTTGCTATTCTTGTGAGCGGAACCAGCCACTCCCATCTAATGATATAAACAAAAGGCTGTCTGATCTTATCATTTCTAAAGGTTTGGCAGGTCGTGATCAGGTGTAAATAAATGTACCTGTCAACTTGTCAAGGCTTTTTGTGTGCCTACAAAAAGTATGTGTAGTTTGTGTGTTCAATACTGTAAGTACATTTACGTTCGCGCTGGTTTTAAGTTCACGGTACCACCATGCGCTATAGTCTCTTACTGCCATGAAAACTTGCAGAAACTTTTGTGGTGGTTTTAAGTTCGCGGTAAAGCGACCACTGTGAAAACCGCGAACATTAAACCACCGCGAAAGTTTCTGCATTTACAGTATCTGTATATCAAACAACCCAACCCATTTAATTTATCGATAACCTGAGTAGTGAATGTGCAATGAAGTATCATTATATAAAAACAAGGTCTGGGACAATGAATGTTAATGGTTATTTGCTTTTCGGATCTTTCTCATAAAAGTTGATACAAAAAGTTGAAATTGTTTGCAAGCAAATCACATCACTGCATTGTTTCATTCAGGATTCACTCTCGTGATTTCGTTTGTTGACAATTTTGATTCGGCGAGGTGTGCACAAGGGGTCAATTGATTGTAGGGCTTGTTTGAACAGTTAATGTAACATGTGATGGAAAACAACACCACTGTTTGTCCTTCTCTTCTCCATTCATAATTTTGTGACTGGTAAGAAAGTGTGGTTGCTACCAATGTAAACATCCTCGTATTTTTAGCACAGAGAGTATTGCTTTTTGTTCTGTTTCAGCCACAAAAAATGATGTATCACGATCATCCCATGTCTTTATTGACTAATGACTTTTCTTCTGTTGTATAAGTTACATTGATCTGTTTTGCTAAAAAGCATTGTGCTTCTTTTACATTGATCTATTTTGCCAATGTGTTATCAATTGATATATGACCATATCAACAATCAGCATGGTGGAAAACATGACTTAGCATTTTTCATTAGCTTTGACGTTTACATAAGATTTTTACCTGCCAACAGAAATACAATTTGCAAAAGCAAGTTTCCAGTTTCTGGTGTCGGTCGAGAGTATTCAATAAACCAAACGTAACGCAAACATATTTGGGAAGTGACTTATGTTCCCCCTATATATGAAAGTGGATCTATAATCACCATCGCCCTAATATGGTATCCGCCATGTTCTTCCTTCCCAGAATTCCCCAGTCTGGTAGCTGAGACACCAATTAACTGCCATCATATTCCCCCTATATGAAAGTGGATCTAACTGTTGCCCTAATATGGTATCTGCCGTCGCCCTAATATGGTATCCGCTGTGTTCTTCCTTCCCAGAATTCCCCAGGCTGGTAGCTGAGCCACCAACCGCCGCCATGAGTTCAGACGAGAACCCTGATTGGTTGGGAGAGCTGCTGGCGGAGATCCAGCTGGAGCAGTTTCTTCCGAAGATCCGGGACGAGCTGCACGTGACCAGACTGTCCCACTTCGACTACGTGAAGGGGGAGGATCTGGAGAAGATCGGGATGGGGAAGCCCGGGCAGCGAAGGCTCATGGAGGCCATCAAGAGGAAAAAAGCTGCCCAGAGAAAGTCCTGGTTAGGAAAGGTATGTCTTGTTTACATGTGTTATCATTATTGTCTTCAGCGTGACTTTGTCTTAACTTAAGCCTGGATGCCAGACCCCAGCCCAATGTAAAAAAAATCTACTGTGTGGTTTGAGATCGGGTGGGGGTCTGGTATCCAGGCTATCTTAATTTGTTTTCAATCATCCAAAATTCAGCTCCTTTGCAATCGTAGTTAGGGTGTAATAGGACAGAGAAGGATAGTCACCATATATGAGGTGACGAAAGCTGGGCAGAAAAAAAATGATGTCATGAAAAAAGCTGCTCAGCAAAAATTACATGTATGGTTAAAAGCTGCACTAGCAAAAGTCTAGCATTCAAAAGATTTGGGACAAAAGCAAGATTTATTTACTTCATGATAACTGTCACATGCTACATAACATACTATCAATTACAAGATCTTACCATGTGTCTGATAGCATTTACTGATGACCATTTTTCTCCCAGTCACCGTAAATGCAAGTTAGCTTCCCTGTGCATAAATGTGCACTAGAAAATCATGAAAAACATAAACAATATAGTAGATAACATTGTTCTTTACCAACAGAATGATTTAAGTATTTACACACATTTATGTTATAATCACACATAGTTGTGTATTACACTGTAAGGTCATCATTGTTTGTGAACTATTACAAATATTGATATTACCAATGTACATTGTTTAAGTCATAGATAACTTACCGACTTACTGAAGAATATACGAATATTAATTTCAAGCTTCTATTAGGAATTATTAGGAACTATTAGGAATGTAAAATGATATGCAAGAACCAGGCAGTATTATGAAAGAAATGTCAAGATGATAGTATGTTTTTAATAATGATGAACTCTTCTGACAGAAAATTATATCATAAGGCTTAGTCAATGTGGTGGAAGTTCTTGTTGCAATGGTCATAGAGAAATTCTTACCCAAGAAATTTACAGTTTCTTGACTGCCTGACCTAAGACCTTTGTCTTAAATCAGTCCTTCATCAAGGTGAACTTCAAAGTGTGTTTAAACTTGTCCTGGGGCAAAGAGTGTGGGATTTCCATGTCTTCATGGGAAGTACAGAAAGACCTGACCCTTGGAAAGAACCACCGCCTTTGTGACTTCACCCTCACATGAAAGCCCGCCACTGTTTTAAAACCCCAGCCACCTATGTAAGAGAGCTGTGAAAAGGAAATACAAATTTCATGGGGCATTTGCTTCCCCCTAAGGTGAGAGAGGACTGACAGTGTGTGCATTGTTTGTTTGGGAGGAGTAGGGAGTGGTGGGGAGTAGCAGGAGGGCTGTGTGCATGGGGAGAGACAGGTTTTCCTCCTGGAGGTATACAAGGCCAACATTGCTGATGGAGTTTGCAGGTGTTTCTGTGTGGTTCTTACAACCTTCTTACAACAAAGTGTTGGTCTTGTTTTACCCAGTTATGTAATGTTCTCTCTCTCTACGTAGTAAATTTTAGCGGGACGACTTCTTTTTGAAGTTCTTCAATGGGTTAGAATGACACATTCCTGCAATGGGTTTCTCTCTCTCTGTTTCAACTTTTAATAAGTACTATAAAATTATGAAATATTTGTGATGTTTGTGGTTAACTGGGGATGTATTCCATTCCTTTACTTCGGTTGTTTGAACGGAAAACGTAGAATAATGCAAATTTCAGGAGGACCTGTGGCTGAAGAATTTTGTAGGTACAGGTAAAAGTACAGATACAGGTATACATGTACTTACAGATACAGGTACAGGTACAGATACAGGTACAGGTACACAGCCCTATTGGTAGGCTAGCAGGCACAAAATCATGACATCATAGGTTTGAATGCTGGTATTACTGGATAATGTGTCCTTGGGAAAGACATTTTACGCAATTTTCCTCACTTCACCCAGGTGTATAAGTGGGTATCTGACTTCTGTTTGGGAGGTAAAAGGCAGTGGTAAGAGAGGGAAGGGCTCTGTCTTCCAATACCGTGCTCTAGACACAGTGGATAACAACCCAATGCCCCTATGGCCTCAAAAAAAGGCTATGGAACTACCTTTGCCCTTTTTCACAAGTACCTTTTAGAGACGCTCCTTTTTGTGTGATACTGTATTAGGCAATCGCTTATGTAATGACAGTGCACAGAGGAAGTCAGAAAAGGTGAGGTCATAAAAGTTTCACCTGTGCATTGTTTGATCAGCGACTGTGTGTGGGCAGACGCCGCCTACGCACCCGCTGAAAAGATGGGGCCACGCGACAGGGAATCTGAAGTTTCCAAATTCTCGAATCCCCCTTTTCCCTAGATGGATACTGTAAATCGACCAAATTTGGACTTGTATGACTTTTAGGAATTGAATATGATCCATGATGTAAAACGTATGATTTGAAAGACAACTAAAGGCACAGAACTTGCAAGATGCACGTCTTTATTAAATCAGATGAAGTTTATCTGCAAACTTTGGTGGCTCCGTTGTCACTCAGTGTAGGTGGAGAGGGGGTATAACTCCAAAGGACTTTATCTTAATTTTGTGGTACTGGTAGTTTTCCTTGCTTTGTTGATTTCTATCAAAAATGTTGGGTAATTTTGTTTTTGTCTGTAGTCTGTAAAAGATCAGCAAATTATTGAAATTTTTCCTGTCCTAAGCAAAACTTTGGGACAGAAGAACGGGTACTAGAGAGATAGATCTAGAGCTCCCTTCTTGCTCTTACAATAAGTTACATGTACAATTAATTTTTTACTTTTGAACTCTATACTTGGCTGAGAACCAAGTTATTTTACTCAAGTGGCCTGAAATGCAATTTCCTCTCAGCAAAAAGAAAAGATGTCAATCATTCAGATAATTACATGCACCCTGTCCTAACATTGAGTTCTTTCTGTGTGAGCGACTTCCGGACAACTTATATATATCACAAAAAACTAGACAAAGGTTTCGCCATGCCATCTCTTTGCTCTGTTTATTTTGCCACTATGATATGATGTGTACAATACAGAAAAGTCCAGTGATAATATCAGTGTGTATTTGTTGATAAACAGTCAATATCTGATTTTTTTTTTCAGTTTGTTCAGTCATATGGACAATGTGTATGTTTGTCTGCAAAAATTTTGCTAAATACATTTGGAAAGGTACAAGTTTCTTAAAACTCCTTATCAATATTTCTTAAACTTTAATGCTCTTGACTTGGACAATTCTTGCTGTCATGGAAAATAAATTTTCTTGAGCATTGTCATAATGTTGCGAACAATCTTGGGTATAGTAAAAAAGAAACTGAGATAATAGCATTCCAGTTGGGGTAAGTATATCAATAGCACATGCCTCACGATGATAAATATCAAAATGAATATCTGTCTTTAGATTGACTGAACATCTTGAAGTTTATTAACTTCTTCCTTGAGACATGGGCATTTGTCTACTCCTTCCAGATAGATATCTTAATGATCTATGATAATGTGTATGTCTCTTCTTAGAATTGCAACATCCCCAAGACTTCTTCCGTGCCACCTGTTTTTTCCTACCATATCTCCTTAAAGATCAAAGATCCACAGCCAGGTGATTTTTCATCCCTGCTGTGCTGCCTCAGCTCATATAGGAAGAACAATAGGGACAACAGACCACCAACAAGGGGAAACAAAAGGGGCCCGGATGTCCGACAAAGAAGGACTGGCCACAATTAGTTCCCCTGTATAGACTGCCCTTCCTTCCTTTGTTTATTTTGGTCCTGTCTGAGGTGATGAGTGAGTTGGTCTTGACAGACAGGTCATTTTTTAACCCTTAAACTGCCAGAGTTTCAGCCCGATAAAATACTCTTAGAACATGGCCACTACCCCTCAGCAAATGGGAGCCCTTCAGTTACTGTGATTGTATCCACATAGTGCAGAAAAAGTGTTGTACTACATGTATGTAAAAAGTGTGGTATTATGTAAAATTTGGGTGTTAAAGGAACCCCCTTGGGAGTGGGGCAACCCCTATTTCACATAATCAAGCCATGCCCATCTTCTATCTATTACTTAGTACCAGGGAATGACCGCTGACCTCCGAAAAGAAACCTTCGAACAAGGCTGATACTTCAGCGGAATGCCCTATCCCGGTTATGACCTAAAACTCCAAAATCATACTACAGAAACAGTAAAGGGGGTAACTAACTGAAGCTGTGGTATGTAGGCAGCATTGCTATATTGTAAATTTCAAACAGCTCCATGGTTTTGGAACGTTTAAAAGAAAAATTAGTAGATTTTGATTTTGGTTACATAACTTGCTTCTAATAGCGTTAAAAAAAGTGCCTAGGGGATTATTATCATAATTATTTGCATTTTTCAAATAATTAGGTGCTGGTCCGTTATGAAGGTTAGACAAACAGGCAAACAATATTCAAATACAATTCAATCTCTATAGCTGGATAAAAAAATTCAGATTTACTTCTGGACGTTTATTTCCATTCAAAGTCTTGACATGTTCCCACTGTAGATATTTCTTTTCAAAAGAGTACAAAAGCAGGAAAGTGAAACTGTATTGTATCATAAAACACGTAATAACGGCCAGGAAAGTAAATAAAATCTTTTGTTTGCACTGTCATTATTCACAGTGCATTATTTTATCCCAGCATGATGATAAATGTTTTTATCATGACGTTTTACATCCTACCAAATTCTTCCTGCCATAAATGTTATGTGTATTCTGGCCATGTCAATGAAATTGCTTGTTTTTATGTCCGTCCTTAATGACATAGCAGAAGAAAAGAAATTTGCACTTAATATTGAATGATTATTATGCTCTTTATATGTTTATTTTGGAGTGGCCTCAAAACATAGGAGGCATTTGGCCTTTTTTCCATTTTCATATGATACCAATTTTATTAATGATATATCAGTCATACATTCTATGTCCGACATAGAAGATACTTTTCCATTGCTATGAATTAGTTGCTAAAAATCGTGAATGCACAAATAATGTTTGATTTGAAGATTTTAGATATTTGGAATAACCAGTGTGTTATATCTAAATGATTTAGATATAACACACTGGGTATTCCAAATATCTGGCCAAAATAAATGGTCTGCTAAATAAATATTTCGAAAGAAATTACAGCATCATATTAGAAATCTTTTTTTATCATTTGCATCAGCAAACTTCATATACAACAAAGTGTGGCATAAAATCAGATTTTTCAAAATTGTTCTTCTTGATCTTTCATGGATGTTGTAAAAAGTCTTGAAAGTTTCAAAGATTCTCTCCAAGAAACAAGTAGTTTTTTTAGACTTCTCTTGGACAGATGGTACATTTCCACTATAGTCATAGTGCTAGAACTAATAAGGAATGTATGCCAACTCCCCACACCTGTAGCATCGCTGTATTAATTTTTAAACACGGTTGCCTGGCGACCCGGCCCCTCTACGGAGTGGACCGGAGGTAGTGAGAACAATAGCTCCAAGGTCTGGGCCTGGTTGTGTGGCAGGTGGGGGTAGAAAGACACTTCCGGACAGTCCTCATAATAAATGGGGCTGTTGCCTTAAGACATAAGTATTGGAAGATATTGTTTCACATCACTTTGGCCACAGCAAGTAAAGGTTATATTTTGAACTTGTGTGTGTGTCTGTGTGTGAACAGCATAAATCCAGAAGCATTGAATGGATCCTGATGATATTTGGTAGGTGGGTAGTGGTCAGGAAAATGAAGGTCAAGTTTGATAATGGGCCCTCTAGTTCCTATATGCAAGAAGTGCACAAGTGAAAATAGTTTGGTAGCCAAGCATCACTTACCAAGCTGGTAACTACACACTGGTGACGCTTCTATTGCTACAGGGCTTGAAATTCATTTTAGGGATTAGGTGCACTGGTGCACCCAGCTTAAAAAAGCTTAAAAAATTGGGTGCACCACTTAAATTTAAGTAATAACCTAATAATAAAACTTAATTACAAACTTCAATTTCTTAAACAAGTACCATGGCAGACATTTTTATTATCTTTCTAACACTTAGATGTCAAGAATATGTTGTATACTAGTATACTTTGATATCTTTACATACATAAACGTAAGAAAATATTTGGGTGCACGGCTCCAATTTTGGGTGCACCTGGGTGCACATGCACCCAGTATTTCGAGCCCTGTGCTACCTAACTAGTTTTGCTTCTACAACTACACTCATGGCCACTTCTGCATGTACTTATCTTCCCATTTTTCCAAGCTCTGAATGTTGAGGAGTGGGGAAAATGTGTACCTGTTTTGTTTGCTAGTGTTACAAAAAAAAACTTACATAGGTGATAAGTGCAATGAGGTATTATAAAAAATAAATAACCGAAAATGGGGTCCAAATCCCTAGCAATCCCCTATTGGGAAAGGTGTTTCTTGTTTCCTCACTCCACTGAAAATGAAAACCTAACTTCTGTTTGGGACATCCTCTAGATTAGACCAATGAAAGCTCCTTGATTATATCCTGTATAATGTCCTTGGTCTTCGTAATGCCAGAACCACCATCTTTGAGGAGAGCGTCAAGCACGCCTATCAAAAAAGAGTAGATATCCTTCCCAGTCATGAGTGGATCAAATGTTAGAGTTATCAGGTGTCTTTAAAAGGTACACACTTTGCATAAAGTCAGAAACCTGAATCCGCCATATCTTTTTTTAAAATTTGCATTAGAATTGGTCATTTCCTCATCATGCCAGTCAAACCTGTTCTTCAGGCGGGAGGTATTTACATCATAATGTAATCTAATCAAGGAAATAGGAGTGGTGACAGATGTTATACAAAGTACATTTTGTATATTCTTCTCTTGTCAGGCTGAATAAAGTGTGGAAAAAATGTACTGATTGTACATGTAGTTTGAAATGGTAAAAAGAAGTTGCTCAGTTTTATTATCTTTTACTCAGAAGAGATCTCAAATCTACAGTAGGAAGGACTTTTTTACAGCCTTTGATTATTTTGATACAGCGTGTAGCTTTCATCTAGCAATTTTTTTTCTCTGAAACCAAGTGAAAAACTTCCAATGATAACTTTGAGTAAAAAACAGACATAGAAAGACACGTCTTTCAGGATAGTGGATTTTTGGAAACTGTAATTTTTTATAGAAACTTGCAAATGTCCCCTCACAAAAATAGACAGCTTTAGAATTAGAGACAAGAAAAGGTTTGTACCTAACCGGATACGACTTGACTTTTGAGTCTTTTCTGTCCTCAGGGACCACCCATCTTTAAAGTTTCTTAAAGAAAAGCCTCAAAAACAAGCTCGGTGATGGATTCGCGGTGACATTACGCATGGGTACCCCTCTCCTCTCCGAAGCCTGAGGAATCCTTCCCTCCGATTTTTCCACAATTTGTTTCCTGTTTTCCCTGCGTCTTTGATGCTTTGTCACGAGCACAATCAGCGGAAACAAGCCCCTCTATAGACCCATCAATTAATTCATCATGGAAGCTACAATCCGTTGGGAGCGGCATTGTGAACCGCGGACCTCCCTCGGGCTGAACACTAGACATATTTAAACACACTAAGTGTCTCTAAGAGATGGGCTCCACGGTTGTAGAAATTTCTTTCAGGAGAGGGGACCTTTCTAGTCACATTTATTATTCATCAATTGACCTAAATTAACCCCCCCTCCGGAAGACTGATACATGTGAATGAAGACCTCCCAGGTCTAACCAGGGGAAAGAAAGAAATGGTGACACGTTTTATCAAAGGGGTAAAAACATCACATGTCGGAAACTTTCCTATTAAGTTTAAATAGATAACCGGCTTTGTCAGTCCTGAACAATAACAGTTAGGAACGACGGTTACTTTTTTTTAAGGAAAGAAATTCCATCAATGTTACTTCCTGTGCGATGAATGAAAAGGGAAGGTTAGGTTTTGAAATAGTTTTTTGTTAGTAAGTTTGGGACAAAAGTAGTCAGAAAAGACAGTTACTTTTGAATTTACAAGAGGAGACAGTTGCTTTCTTCAAAAGGTGAAAGACCAGTATGGTGTATGTCACAAGTGATTGATTAGACGTTTCTCTTAGGAAACCGTTTTCGTTGATTTGAGACAACTACTGATAGAAAACACAATTCTTAGGAAATACTTTTCATTTCTTTGGTAAAAAAAGTGAATTATAACACCTCTAATGTGAATAAAAGTCTCATGTGTTGAAACACACCCCTGTGATCTAAAAAAAAAAAGAAGTAAGAAACAGATTATCAGAGGGACATGATAAAAAATGAGATAATCCAAATGAAACTCACTTGTCCAGAAGGCAGACAAGTTCAGAGCGAGAGGAAAAGCTAATCAAGTACTTCAAAGTTCCCGCCCACCCCCATTAACTGATTAGCTAGTCTCAATCTGTCACACCACACAAAGACCCCCTACTAGGACAGAAAGCCTGATCTATCATAGCCCCTTTCCTCATTAATGAAGGGTATAATGAGCTCGAGTCCCTCAGGGGGGTTGGAAAAAGACTTTCCAAGGTTTAGATGTATTGGCCCAGTTGTTTTAAGGGCCTTTTCTGTGTTTTTATGTCTGAAGCCCCCCAGCCAAGAGACAGACATGTCTGAAATGGTCAACATTTTATCTAAGAACAATGACTCGAAAAAGATGGAAACATCTACTTAGACATCACAAAACATGTCCAAACAAGATTTGTATCAATTTTGGTTAAAACTGTTGCTAAGTAAATGTCCCTGCAAAAGGATGTTACTTTTGTCTGCAACATTTCGTCATTTCATGCTTGCAAATTAAAAAAAGGGTATTTTTTTTCTCTACCAAATTAGGTTTACAGATCTCGCTCTCACTGAGTCTCAGTATTTTCCGGACGGTAAAAAATATCTTTCCAGGTTTAGCTGTTATTTTTCCTCCCCCGAAGCTTCATCGATCAGTCCCTAAGTTTACAGCTACTGTCAGTTATCCTTAGGGTTGTCAGATGATCTGTAAGTGCAGGTAAATATCTCCTAACTGATACCTGGTCCATTAGTCTCTCTCCCTTCAGAGCTGTAATCTTTACTCTCAGCCCATCTGCTAAGATGATTGGGTCCCTAAGTGATGATCGGGTTTCGTACCACCCAAGTTCAGACCTTGGTCATGTTGTTCATCAAATTCTGACCCTTTCCTCACTTGTTCTATCCAGACAGTGGATTATGTTTTACCATCAACGCTTGCTATATTTCTAGAAAATTATTCTAAACAGGTGGATTTTTGTGCTTTTTTGTTCATTCACAGGCAGAGGATAGAGTTCAAACTGTTGAAGTGATTGCAATTTAGGCCCCCTAGTGGTTGTCTTTCAGAAATGCAGATGCTTATTTCCCTTTAACCTGAATAACTATATGTATTGAAAAATTTTTGGTGCATAATATATAGGCCTTAGTCTTAAAGAAAAAAAAAAGTGATAACATCTTGCTGCTTCTTGAATTGTACAGAAGTGTGCTATTTTGATAAAGGTTTGCTTTCTCTAACTTGAAGTGTTTTACTGAACATTGTCTGCTCCTCATTTAGGCATCACCTATTAAGATGATTATGTTCCCATGCAATGATCAGATTTCCAGGTGTACAAGTCCAGACCCCCAGCATGTAATACATCAAAGTCTCTAACTGTCAGGATACATTGTCCTTGATATTTCCTGTTCTATATAAGGCCACACCAATTTAGTTTGTTGGGTCTCAGAACTGAATACAAGTTTAGAAGAACAGACGCTTAGGGGCAGTGCCAACCTCCTTTTCTGTAGCCCTTGGGCCACACATTTCTGCAAGCCACTACTGCAGGTGTGTAGTCCGCTGGTAGTGATGTGTGTCTATACTCTTCCATGTTTGTGCTAAGTGCTGATAAACAAAGAAAGCAGCGTGTACCATTCTTAATTAAAGTCTTTGGTTTGACTCAACTGGGAGTCGGCTCAAGACAAACCGAATGCAAGGCGAACACTCTACCCACACGGCCATTGTACCAGTCAATTTTACATGCAAAAGCTGACACCTAAAGCTCCCTCTTTCCGTGGGCCACGGATTCATGCCCCCTTCTGAAAGGAGTCATATCAGACCCTGACATGAATTCCGACTGCTTACTTCACAGAGTTTGATCCAGTTTTTCCCTTCAATCAAAGAACCGGTGAATTTTGATGTGTAGGCCCAAGATGCAGCTTAACAAGGTGGATATATAATGGGTTAGAGTTCAGGTAAAGGTTACATCTGAAGGTTTCCTTCATCTATTATTCAACAGGAAGCCAGGAACATGACGTGCTGTCATATTATTATCTGGAATGTGCTCGGGAATGACCTGCTTTTGGGACGATTATTGATATTGGGGAAAGCTGGGACAACTTATAATGTTAACGGAACTTGAAAAAAATGATCTTGAAGTAAAAGTTTGCAAATGTTGACAAGTCTTGAGATGGCAGACTTCACCCCCTTTACCAATACTGCTTTGCAATTATGTAAGAAATACGAACAGACAAACTGCATATGGACAAGCCAGCCAAACAGCAGCTCTGATTGTAGAGACTTGAGAGAGAGGGAGAGAGAGAGAGAGAGAGACAGAGGGAGGGAGAAAGAGGGAAGGTTGCAGAATAACATATCAGTACACTTCTATTATTGAGCATCAATCTGTTGATTTTTTTTTCTTTCTCTCCTTTTTTTTTCTGTGCAAGGATTGCTATGGGTGCAGCATTTTTACCTCCCTTTCTTGTCTGAGTATGACCGACAATTTTGCTTGTCAGTCCATTTTTCTCCAGGCCTTTTGTAAGGAGGACTGCTTTTTGAACTGACATTTCTTCTGATTAGATACTCCTTGTGATGTAGGATATCCCAAACAAGGTTTGTCACTCTGACAATAGAGTCGGAAACTTAGAGGTAGGAATCCAATGTCAAGATCAGGGGGAGGTTTGGCCAGTCAGGGTTATGTGATATCCTGGGAACACAGCAAGTTCAAGTAGCGGACATGCACCCATACAAAAGCATTTCTCCCTACATTCATAATATACTTCCGGTTACTAACAGTGGTAGGCGGCCTTAGGCCATTTGGACTAGATTTTAGGGATGACATCTGAAATTTGCTCAAAAAATTTAAAAAAAAATTGATGGTTTCTGATAGCAATGTATTTCCTACCCTCAAATTTACCATACTAAGTACTTTATTTGTTGAAATTTTTGCAGTGATTTTTTGTTTGCACTTTTTGCGGTGACAGCTTGAAGGGTGAAGTTCACACCGCCAATGTTCCCTTTGTCAAACTGTGTTTGACTGTAGCACTATCGCAAACCACTGCAAATGCTCCATTTTCTCCTTACCATGAAATTTTAATTTCATTTATTTTCATTTTTAATTTCTTTTATTTTTAAGAAAATAAAAGACACGAACTTGAAGGCATTTATACAACACAGAATGGGAACTTGCTTGTTGGGACAGAAAAATTGGACCCTGTCCGATTAACTATGAAAATTAATGACATCAGTTCTAGGGCTGTCTCCAGGACCCATCCGTACGTCCTGGAACAGAAATTTGCTGGTTGGGACGGACAAAAATTTCACCTCATCCATCTCCAAAATCCGAACTTCAGTGCATAAAATTGATGGAAATGTACTTTCATAAGCTTAAAATGAGAGATTTTACAAGAAAAACCAACAACTTGGGCTCCCAAACAATGAGGGAGCAGGAAAAAAATTCAAAGCTAGAGAAAGCCCTGATCGGTTCTCAACAATGAGTGGGATGGAAATAAAATTTAAAACTGGTGACAGTCCTGCCCAACACCCTGGTCAAATAGCCCCAACCACCAGAATCTAAGTGTTTGAACCCAGAGGCAGGTGTGAGAAGAACTGTGTAAACTGAGACTGATCCAACTTTCTCCTGAGCAAACATGGGTTAGGCTTATCTTGGTAGTCCTTCGGAGGCCGATGACATCATAGCTCGTTAAACCAATAGACTAACCTAAGAAAAAAACACAACTTTTAAGGGCAGGCCACGATAGTTTAATAAATTGTTTATCGGAGCTACTTTCTGTCATTTTCCTGTCTGACAGCCGCACTAGTGACTCGTTGTTGATAATACCGGTGCCAGGTTTTTTCTGACCACTTTTTGAATTGTTCTTTATACCCTCCAAAAACAGCCTTACAGTAGTACTGCTGTTTATGACACAATCAGAACAACGCATGTAAACACCAATGCTATGTAAACACCAATGCTACTGTTCTCCAACCAACAAACACACAACTCCCTCGCACGGGTAAACATTAGCAGGTAATCAGCCATGCTTCCCCCGTGAAGCACCTGATGTCACCACTTTGTACACAGGTAGGTAAAGAAATGACATCACCTGAAAAGTGGGGGAAGTTGTTAGGTTTGTGGGCCCTACCAGACAACAAGTGAGGCTGGAACATCTTATTTCTGTGGTTTACAAATTAAAGTGTAACAAATGCATGTATTTGGACCAAATATGGCAATCACTAGTTTACCTGTTTGATTGTATACCGAAGTTTATAGTGACTTGTGATTATAGTGGATAAAACATGTTTCCGTCTACTGTAGATGCCTTTTTTTGTTGTCTTATTTCACGAAAAGGAAAAAAAGTATTCTCGTTGGT
>NC_049992.1:7526057-7526405 GCF_000003815.2 Branchiostoma floridae | reverse complement strand
TTTAAGTTCATGATAGGGCTATGGTCCCGTCCTGTGCAGTGCTTGAAAAACTGGTAGTTTTAAATTTGTGTAGTAGATTTAACCACAAAAAAACTGCTAATATAAAACTAAAGTGAACATTTCAAGAATTACAGTATGTCATTCCCTGAAACATTCTGTACCGAAAAGTTTCTTCCAAAAACTTTTGATTGTCCAGCATAATTTTTGATATCGAAGAACAGGCTTATTAAATTGAAATGGCCCAGAAGAGTAAATAAGATGCATCAGTATTTTCTGAAGAGGAAGTGAAAGAGGATACGTTGGGTTCCCCTCAAATGTGATGTCACAGACGCCAATAATGAGTAACAG